>NC_051178.1:224741913-224774763 GCF_013339695.2 Rhipicephalus sanguineus
ACGTTTTTTTAGGTGCAGAATGCTTGAAGAAAAGAGATGACAGAATAGTACAGAGCGCACTCTTGCAACCAGCTTTATTGCTCTGATGGCAGCAATATATATATATCATTAGGGCGGGTGATGAGAGCAAAAATAAGTGGAATACACATGTGCAGGACATCAAGTAACATGTTTAAATGCGCGCTCAAAAAGGCTTCCTTGTCAAGTACGTTGTCAATCAGCCCAAGCTGCCTTGTTGCATTCTATGTAACATTTGATTTTAGGGGCGAAGCTCCTTTTGGTGTGGGTCTGTCCCTCCTCTGTAGTATGTAGTAATAGTAATAGGTAGCCACCTCTAGTTCTTGGAGTTTTCACTAGATGGCGCTGTCGTAGCACCTCTAGTTCTCAGAAAGATCCCTAAATGGTGCGGAGGCGTTCGCTGCGTAGCAGATGCGTACTTGGTAGAACTTCCTGTAATCCACAACACCGTTTCGAGTGCAACCGCAGAAAAAAAAAACCTGTATTTCTCCCTTTCTCATTTCCTGCAGTCTTTATTTCGTTAATCCACTGTGTACATCAACAAGTAGCGACGAGACGCGTAGTCAATTTTTCTAGGTGAACACTAGTGTCATCTGTCATCTTCCGACGGCTGGCGGCGAAAGTGGCTTTGTATTGGTTCGTGCTTTCTCAGAGAAATGACGAATCAGTGTATTCGGTCCTATAGATCTTGGAAGTAGCGGAAACGAATGTTTCACAATGAAAAAAAAAAGAGAAAAGAAAGAAGGAAAATGCTCAGAGGGCCCTTTTTTTGGTAGGGTGAGGATTTATGACTGTACCCGAAGTAATCTTGCCAAATGGAACGGTGAAGTTGAAGAAAGCATTTGTAGACCCATTCACGCTCATACGCAACTGCAGAATTCATGCATGATATCCAGCCGAACTATATATACCATCCTCGCAGCATCTATAAAATTTCAGCGTTCATAACTGTGCCGTGTTTTGTTACTGTGTTTTGGTGGTTTGTTTTGTTTTCTACATGTCATATCATGTTCTCTAAATGTAAATGTCGTTTTCTATAAAATACGTAAATGAAAGATGTAGTGGAGACTAAAAGCCACTAAAATATACTAAAATAAAACTGGCGGAAAATAACCTTACCAAGGGTTCACTTCGACACAAAATATTCGAAGGTGTTTTTTTACAAACATTCACTTCAACACAAGATATCTCATCGTTTTTTTTTGTTCCTTTGCTATTACCACATGTTTTAATGATTCTGAAGAAGTGTTAAAAACTCAAAGAACTCGCGCGTTTAACATTGTGTGCGTGAACATTATGCAGGCTTCTCTTATCACTCGTTGGCAATTGTATTTCGAATGCAAACAGGTAAAAGTGGTCACAGAAGCCCTGCGAAGATCAGCTAACATCTGTCGCTCCCTTTGGCAACGTTGTTGCCTTCGGTACAAACAGCGGAACGAACGACGCAGGCAAGAAATTGTACAAACCATTCTGAATAAATATTTCTCTGTTACAAAGTTAATGACAGTTGCTGACGTGACTGATGACGCTGGAAGGCTGAAATATGTATGTTTGGGAATAATTATCGCCAATTGCTAAGCAAGAGTACGTTTTCTAAACTGGTAAATGGTAGTGAAAACACTATGAAGGTGTCACCGCCTATATATCCTCGGCGAAAATATTGTACCTAGATAAATACAGTATGAACACGAGCTTAAGTTAAGAAAAGAGATTTTTTTGCAGGTAGCCAGGCAACCATGGAAACAACTGCACGCTGGCACAGAGCACGGAAAGCACTTGTGAAAAACAGAGAAAAGCATCAATGATAAGAAAACGTAGCCCTCTTCTCACCATGTTTATTTTTCCTGCAAGCTTTACTTGTTTCCTTGAATACCTACTTGAAAGACAGGGATTTGCCGAGTCTATCACGAAAATGCAGTTACATTTTTGTTTCTGCACTCCATGCTATTCAACAAGTTTATCGTTTAGTTGCAGAAAAAGGTTGCGTGAAGATATTACGTCTTCTTGAAAAGCGCTTCAAAGCCTACAGAGTCCATAACAGCCATTGATGTTTATCTCGGTGCATCCATAACAACCCATTGTATATTTTGCCGAGACTACAGTTCACTATAACAGCGAACACCATTTCTTCATTCTTTTTCTTTTTTCTTCCTTTCTTTCCCTATATATGTATTAGAATATTGTGGTGTTACTATTTACAAAGTGATTCGTGAGATTGATTTTTCACGCCGTCTTTTCCAATGTTCTTTTTACATTATTTATCGTGCCTACTACTTTCTGAATCCCATGCACCGTGACGGTGTTGCCAGGCTGTGGCAAACCAAGACGAACTGACACAAGCAACACGCAGCAGTTCAGGGAATTGTGTATCTTAGTAAAAATTGCCGGAGGCGAAGTACTCATCAGTGATGGCCTTCTTATGCAGCTAAAACGGATGCTTGAGCGAGTTGGCACGACACTCTAAAAATTAAAAAATAAAGCGCGAAAGACAGAAGAACAGTAAAACGAGCATATAGAAAACAAAGATATCGTCTGTGTCCTTCACTTACTGGTAATCTATCTTTTTGCTGCTTTAATTTCTGGCATTCTTTCTCTCTTAGAAGCAGAAGTGCGGCCAAATAAAAAACGGGGCTTACAGGAGGGCCCGACATTCAGTCATAGCGCGAGGTACGGCAACGTGGTAAATTAAGTCGCATCACTTTTTTTTGTGTGTGTGCCTAAGTGCATTCTTTCTGTGCATGCTCAAATTTTTGTTCAATCGTAGCGAGCACCGTTGGTGTAGTGAAGAGACATTGTTAACTTAATTACTATTGGTGTGTTCTGGGTTCCTGCCTTTCTGAGAGAGAGGGAGGGAGGGAGGGAGGGAGAGAGAACTTGCAGGAACTTGCAATTCATTCTATATGCTTGAGAATTTACTCTAATACATTTTGATATACACGTGACAATTCACGGCTACAGTTCAAGTCCATTTATGTATGCAATTGACGTCTTTGTTACGTGGCATTTTCGAAGCATAGGGTAGCTCTTTCAAGACACTGAAATAGCTATACATTTGCCAGCGCTGAAATCTGAAATATTAGTTGTTTTATCTCGTCTCCCAAGTTTCTTTATGCTCGTTTTTTTATAGATAGAAGAAAATAAAAGTTCCGGAGTGCAGTGTCTTTCCGCGTTCTATAGGTCGGTGAACTCGTCAGAACAAGAAAAAAAGAGAATACCTAGAAATGCCGCTTCACCTGTGTTGCGCGAAATGAAGAAACATAATTTAGCATGCTGTCTCTAAAAATAGAGAACAGCCACGCGCTGCTTAAATTGCATTAGAGCACGGGCACGTAACAAGAGGAAATTTCTATTCTTCTTACCTCTCCCCGTCTTTTGACAATTCCGCGATGAAAGGAAAGAGTGGCACATTCTGGAAGAACACGATGGCCGAGGCGGAAGCCTTTGTCACAACGACGGCGACACAAAGGGCTTAAAGTAAGACGTTCGTCGAGAACTGAGCAAAATGGAGGGAGCACCGCACTACAGTGAATGACGACGCATGCACAAAGAAAAAAAAAGACTATAGGCGGTCGCAGGTAGGAACAAGAAGAAATCTTGAGGGCTGGACACTTATTGCGGCGGCACTCTCTTATGCCGATTGTTAAAGGAAAAAAAACATAAATAAATAAAATAAATAGGGAAGCATGAAGCTTGCTAGGCTTGATTTACCTTTACCGAAGACCGAAGCATTTTCGTTGTCGGTCGATTGAATTTTCCTCTTTTTAAGTGCTATTTGTTGCTGATTTTATTGATTTGGTTGCCCTCCTTCTCCCTTCCCTGTAATCTAGATTTGATGCCATCATCCTTAAGAAAACACTTTGTGTTTCCACCGATCATTCGAAGTGCATGGCAGTCTCCGAGTTTTACTCATTTTGTTCTTCTTTAATCCCGAATATGCACTGCGTGGTGTCGCATCACCTGATTGGCGACGTCCTCGCACGTTTCTGGCTGTGGTTTTCCTTGCAGAATGTTTCACGTTTCCGTGTAGAGCCTTTTCTGTCTTGCACCTTAAGGGGAAGACTGGCCAGCCAGTTTGGCATCGGAGTGACATCGGGAGGTCCCTAAAGCGGTGACTCCTACACATCATGGTCCAGTGTCATACTGCTAAGAATCATCAATCAATCAATCAACAATCAATCAATCAATCAATCAATCAATCAATCAATCAATCAATCAATCAATCAATCAATCAATCAATCATCAATCAATCCAATGCATGCTATGGCATGAGCACCGCGCAATGAGCTCGCTTAAAGGAGCTGTTGTATGAAATATTGTACGGTCTCCTCAAGAAAAATAAATAAAAATCAATAACCTTGCTTAGAATAGAAATTGAGCGAGTTGGTATGGATTCAAAGTTAGCATTGCGCAAGCGCTCACAAAAAAAGAGGAAATAATAAGTGCACGCGCATGTGCACTTGTATTTCGTCTATTTTTTGTGAGTGCTTCACGTTCCTAACTATGAATAATCTTGATTCATAAGGATTGTCTCAGACGTTCGCACTGGCACCCTATGGAAGTTTCCCCCTCCTTTATTTCTGAGAGGCATGCGCAGCAATGGCTTTCGCCAACACAAGGTCGTTCCAAAAACGTTCCCGGCAAAGCGCACTTCGTTAGAGCTATAATCTTAAAAAAAAAAACGACAGAAAACAGCCGCATTGTCCGTACGTGCACTAGATAGTTATTAGCTTGTCGCGTAGAAGACAGGCATGCTGGCGAGAGCAGATTTAATTAATACACCACCAAACACTGTGCCCAACGCATACTGGAGGTCCGCATGCGGGCACTTACTTGGCTGCAGTTCGGCCTAGTTCGCTCGTAACACGAAAGTCTGATCCGCTTGTTTTACAGCCCCTTAAAAGCCAGCGTTGCATGAGTCCACTCTTTCGCGTTCGCTCTGTGCTAACAGCTACTTGAACAATACTGGTTGAGCTATAGAGCTCTGTACGGTGTGGCGTTTTCTGAGTGAATGAACTTGAATATATAGAGTAGCGACAACAAGGCACACACTCCGTTCCAGTTTCCATCGCGCCGGAAATAAACATACGCAAAAATCACGCTGCGTTTCAAGCATCAAAACAGAATAAGGCTTTTGATAAGCACAAGTCCACCGGAACTAGTGAGAGAGAACGTTTAGGCCTTTCTTTCACTAGTTTCAGTGTTGTGCTTATCGAAGAAAAGATTTAGCTTGAAGCGCCTGCGTGGCTCTGCGGTAGAACACCGCCACAACCACCGCTAAAACTTAGCTTTGTTAATTTTAGACTGGCGTTACGTATTGTGCAAGAAAAGTGTCTAGAAGAATACTGCATTAGTCGATGCAGCACAGACTACAGTAACCTTGTGCGACGCCTGTTACCGTTCACAGAAGCGAGAAAGCATAGAAAATGGCACTCTTCCTGTGATGAGGTGTCCTGAGCAAACTACCACAAATTGGCCATATTTGGATTAACTCGCGCATCTTCAGCTGTTGGTAATTCTTGTGCGATCATGAGGACTGGTCCAGGGTTAGTTTGCCAAGTGCCTCCTCATGATTAGACTCCTTACGTCCTTTTACCACAGCTCTTAGGTGGAAAATATTCGTAGAAAGATGAGACAAAGACCCGCAGTCCCGCTTTTAGTTAACGTGCACGCTGCGAATCTTTATTGTTTCGACTTACGCACAAGAGAAATCTACCCACCGGTGCTACATTGCAGGGGTCAAGGATCCAGTGCCTATATATACGGGGTAGCCGGTGAACGGTTTGTGCAGCACGCCGCAGTCGGTTTTTTTCAATCAAGAAACTCGCGAGTAGACGAGGCCTGCGTCGGCGTTGTCTCTCGCGAGACGAGGGCGCGTTCTCGTTTCCCTTGACGTGCTGGTAGTTCAGCGTCCATAGCAGAAAGAGCGTTTCCATAGCGTTTCCCGTATCGCCCTCTCTCGCCACACGGCGAGTGCTGTGGCGGTGGCGCCCTCTCTTTCGCTCAAGCAAATGAAACCGTCACGACAGCAGACGACGATGCACGCTTGGCATGCCGAGACCCTAAGGCGCTTCGCCTTAATATAAACCTATTACCTGAAAAGGTTCAGCCAGCAACGAGGGCTTCGCGCAAGTCTGGCCTTGATTTGTATAAATACAAAGCGTATAAATACTCCGCGTATAAATACTGCGGCCCCGCCACGGTGGTCTAGTGGTTATGGCCACTCGACTGCTGAACCGAAGTTTGCGGGATCGAATCCCGGCCGCGGCGGCTGCCATTTTCGATAAAGGCGAAAATGTTCGAGGCCCGTGTACTTAGATTTAGGTGCACGTTAAAGAGCCCCAGGTGGTCGAAATTTCCGGAGCCCTCCACTACGGCGTCTCTCATAATCATATGATGGTTTTGGGACGTTAAACACCAGATGTTATTATTATAAATACTGCGGGCATTTTCTATCCGCTCTTTCATTTTCATCGAAAGCTAGATTGATAACACCCATATTTGATTGTATTATCCTGATGTTGTATTGCAGTGCATTTTATTGACTTTCTGTGTTAGCGAGGGCAATGAGGTTGGAAACACATTCTTTGAGTGACTTTGCTATAATATGCAGTTGCAGCCTTGGAAAAGACGCGTCCGCTTGTCGAAACGTCAGCTCCAGCGATACCCCGCGTTCACAAATTTTTAATCTCTGCAAGCTTCCACCTTCCCCTGAACTTTTGCCTTTTTTTCTTCCTATAAAATGGAAAGTAAGGACACGAGACGTGGTTACGGCGATTAATATATTAATATGCAAAGTTGGTTTTTGAGCACGCATGAGCGAGTCTCGTATCACTTATAACCAGTAAGCGTGCTTCCATAAATGTTAATGAGAGTAATTTACCATCGTTGGACCATCTGTGGCGTGCGATGCCGAACCCTTGGTCATGAATTTAAATTGTTCCCATAAAAGCCGCTATCAGATTGGGATGAAATAATAATAAAGGAAAACTAGATCGAGGCTCGTTAAAAGGCCGCAGGCAAGCATGACGGGAGAGGCGACTGAAACATACTCTCACGACCCCTGCCGAGCTTCGTGTCGTAAGCTTCTATTAACTGCGGTAGTTGCGATAACGACTAGAAATCACGCGAACGGTGGCGTTAGGGATGCGCGTGGAGGAATTCAGTTTCTAGAGAGAGCAGATCTGGTACAGCCCGTCGCGCTCGTATCACCCTCAGATGTGTATATGCATTACAACTTTGAAGGCCATTATGAAAACATCACTAATGTTTGCAACATGAATCCTGTGGGCTGATAACAGAGCGCAATATTTGTTCATGATGGCAACGATGGCAAGCTGGCAATAGCGAGAAATGATCGTCACTGTGGCCGTGTACGGCAGCCGTAACGTTTTTAAGGCTATAATTATAGCTTGATGCCTCCCTAGTACTGACCGAGTAAGACACGAATTTCAGATAAGAAGCAAACATTGGACGAAACCATTACGCGTGCATCGATGTGAAAACTCTTACTGGGCGTCGTGCCCTCGATCGTTTGCCTGCAGTGATGACAGCCGTTATCCAATGCACACACATAACAACGCGGATCAATTCAGCAGTGCCTTGAGATAGAACAACTTGCACGGCTTCTTATATATTTTATTTAAAAGCCGTCCCACCAACTGAGACAGACCTGCAACAGAGCATATTTTTCTTCAGCGCAATAGGTGAAACATCGGAAGTACACCAGCAATGATGCTATTACTGCGTCATCAAATCTTCATGATCGTCGGTATTTTCCTTCGTTTATTTTCGGTCACCTGCTTTTCTCTATTACTGCAAATCAGTTCTGCGGAATCCCGCAAGGTGGCGGTAGGGTTAAAGGGACCGACAACCAGTTTTTATGGTGCCCATTTTCTTTAGCGCAACGGAAAGCTTATCGGTGAGGGTGTCTAATCACGGAACGGTAACGTGGAAAACGCTGTGAAACATTCGTAATAAGAATTTTTCAATCTGCGACGAATATGAAGTCGTAAACACAAGTGACAACCCATGCTGCAAACAGTGAGAGCGAGAGCGGCTCGTGTTCGAGCATGGCGGTTTGCTGCGCATACGTGCACTCCACGCGCATGCGCCGCGGCTTGACATGTTCTACTGGTTATTGCGAAGGCAGCGCCGCTTCTCACCGTGGCAACTCCTTTTACCTCGTAAGCAGCACAAGATAGAGCGGGTATAGATAATAATATACATACTCTAATTTTCAGGACTAATTATGGCACGCATGACAGCGTCAGACTACGTACAGCAAAAAGTGATCGACTCCATACCAGCTTCAAGGCTCTTCCGCTAGGCTGCGCCACGTACCGGTTCTTGATACTTTTAAACACGATTTAAACATATAAATCCTACTAACAAGGCGAAAAGGATGCTGGAACCTCTCACTATATTTCAGTGTCGTATCATTTTTGCCAGGATCTAATGACACGTTGTGACCAGTTGTCGGTCCCTTTAAGAGAAATTGACCACCACTCGTTTGTAGCCCGAAGCCGCAAGGAAATCCATACAGATTTCTCAGAAAGAAATCTTCTTAGTTGCTGAAAAATTTGGCCGGAATAAACGCCTTTCCGGTGTGGTTGCTCTACCAATTGCGCTAACCATGAAGCTATAGCGATTGCACCTAGCTAACCTTAGCGCCTTGCTTAGCCGTTTTGTTTCAACACGAAAGTGTTTTATGCCGGGGTCCACCACGGCTCCACTGACGTATCCGTCGCGGAAATGACGTTTTAAAATATAAAGACTAACAGTGGGCAAAGAAAAAAAAACCAGACGAAAAAGTTCCGTCACCGGGAATCGAACGTACGACCCCTCGCTCCGCAGCGCGCAGCGCCACACGATTCGGCCACGGACGGCACGTTCTTCATAATGCTAACGGCGAGCTATTTATATACACCATTTGCCGGTGGCGGTACTCAGAGATCGGCGTTACAGCGTGTTTTCGTTATCACTAGCGAGATGGCGCGAAGGGCTCGAAGAGCGTAGTCACTGTATATGCTACCTTTAGGTAGCAGAGTTGCGCATCTGTCTTCCAAACGCCGCTAACAACCATGCGTTGCGGAGAAGCTGCCGCTTGGGACAATTCTTGTATTTCTTTACGCCACCGCTGCAGCGAATTGGATTGACACCAGACATCGACAGTTAAGTTAATCACCGGCCTTCGACACGTCAAACATGTCGATCGGCACCGCGGTAGGCGTGTCGCCTACAAAAACGGAGAGCGGCTTCGGCGCATAGCTGTGGTTGCTTGCCAGACCTATTCGCAACTCTGCTACCTAAAGGTAGCATATACAGTATCTCTAGAAGAGCGTATAAGAAGAGCGCGCTTGAAAGTTCGTCGCCGTTGCGACGAGCGCCCGTGTCTACAGGGCGTGGTCGCTCGTGTGTGCGCTTATCTCGTGATCGCGGTGGTTTGTACGTCTCGCGTTGAGAGCACGAAGGTCGCTTAGGTCACTGCAGCGGCCGCTTTTGCGAAAGGAGTGCGGTGCTCACGCATAAATAAGTTACAAATGCGACAGCTATAGTTCGCTCTCATCCTGTGTATGTTCGCTCCGTGCGTAATTTTTTTTTTCGCCCTTGGGGCGAAAGAATGCGCAACAAACGCTCAACTACGTCTGTGGAGACACGTCTCACTTCCGTGTTACAACGAGTCCTATGACAGAGGGATCAGCTATGTTTTTTTTTGCCTTCTCATCTTCTCAGTCACTGTTCACATGCACAGGTAAAACACAATTTTTAATTTGCAGCTGTTGCGACAGGTGCACAAATTAGACACCCTGAATGTATCGCCTCATAAGAAGTAATGTCTAATATTAAGGACTAGCTTGGAGTATAGCACTGAATGAAAAATGGGCAAAAAAAAGGACACGAAGTTTGTGGTTAGGCGCGTCTGACCATATGCTTAATCATTATCTAGGTCTGTTCAATGTCTTGCTGCATATTTCTTTCCTTCAGTCCTGCTGAAGTTGCGAAAGAATAAAAGCATGAAAAGAAAAATTTCACTTCGATGCCTCTAGCTACAAAGGTTTGACAGCGAGTCAGCAGAATATGTACAAGCATCTAAGGACTTTATGGTTAAGAAAACGTCCAAACACTTGAAAGTAAGTTTGCCGACTTTAACCAGGTACCTGAAGTCTCAACACCTCTTAGTCTTTTACTTTTCCCGCAAGGCAGCCGGTCTAGCAAAATTCGCGTGTTGCATCATCAAAAAGCTTTGAAAGGGACACCAAAGAGAAAAACGATCTTTCTTGTATTCGTGTTTCTTGTGTTCGTAGATGTCGCAGCAAGATCTGCTGCCCTCGTATTATGCACCACAAGCGACTCCCGGAGTACCTCTCTGGACGATGCCTAAACCGATTGTGTGACTCTCGATTCCGGGGATAACAAAGAAGTCAAAAATACCAACCGCTGGACTCAAGCATTTTGCTTTATCGTACGTTGCCCATATGTACGGATATACGGTGCATATTTTTGCTGATGGGTCTGTCACGCAGACGTCCTCAGCAGCAGCTTTCACGGTTCCTCACATGGGCATCACGAAACGCTCCAAAATAGCGCATCGGACATCATCTACTGCTGCTGAGCTGACCGGCGTCCGACAAGCTGCCCACTACATTGTACAACAGAGTCCCGCGAAATGGACATTATTTTGTGACTCCAAGCCGGCACTTCAACTTATCAGCAATTACATGAAGCAAGGAACCGCATACAGTCCTCTGGTGTGTGACATAATGAATACGTTATCTGAGGCGTCTCAATGCGGGCATACCGTCGCATTGCAATGGATTCCCAGTCACTGTGGCACAGCTGGGAACGAGCAAGCTGACGCAGAAGCAAAAATGGCGCACACTAACGGCGAAGTCATATCAATTCAATTTTTCCGATATGACATCAATGGCTTGCTGTCTGAATCTATGAAAACATCTATGACACGCTTATGGAATGACCCTAATTATCGCCAAGAACGTCTTTACAGACTTGACTCTGGTCGTGCTTTTCTGATTCCATTCAGGTTAAGAAGAGACCAGGAAACATTACTACATAGATTGCGGCTGGGTGTTGCGTATACACGAAGATACCTTTGCAAGATTGGGCAGGAGCGAGACCCTAACTGCAGTGTGTGTCACACGTCTGAGACTATTCACCACATCCTGTGCGTGTGCCCTCAGTACGCGACCGAAAGACAATCACTTAAGTGCGTCGTAGATCGTCTGGACTCCCGACCTTTTTCGGAGCGGAGGAGAAGCTTTTGGGTGCTTGGGACCATGCAGACCAGGCCCAACGAAGTTTAAAGTGCCTATTGAGATTTCTAAGTGATACAGGTTTAGATGCTCGTCTTTAAAGCATGTGCGGCATAAAGACTTTTGCGCGTGCCTTGTCCCCGTGCAAAACAGTGTGTACAGTGACTCATTGTGCCATACCATCGTCGCCTATCATCACACCTCCCTCTTTCTCTTTCTTTCCCCTTCCCCCTTAACCCCGTGAGGAGTAGCAGGCTAGAACCCTCTTTCCAGGCCGACCTCTCCTCCTTCTTCTCATTAAAAGCATCTTCTTGTTCTTCTTGTATTCGTAAATTACTCCTTCACCATACCAAAATCACCACGCTTGCTGCGAGAAGACGCGCAAAAAGAAAATGCGGGGGCGACGCCACGTTTAAGTTCACGCACCAACCGCCGTGACGTCATGGATGTTTCTGTTTCAATTTCCTCCTTCCCCATGAAATTTCGACCCCATAGTGGTCGAAATTTGCGGAGCCCTTCACTGCGGTGTGGCTCATAATCATATCGTGGTTTTGGTATGTACAACTCTAGCCATTATATTATTGCAATATTCTTATTGGCGGCGAGGAGTTACGGAGTCGCCCTCTATAGGACGCGCCTCGATTGCGTGCTAGGTAGGATACCGCCGGCGCGCTCCCCTCAGGTTTTGCTGTCGGCGCTCTGCAAGAACCAGGGTGTCGGCACGAAATGTTTTTCGTTTCGGTTTTAGTTTCGTTCCAGCACAAAAAGTTCCGTTTCGTTTCTGCTCCGAAACGAAAGAAAAAGCGTTCCGTAACGGTTTGTAACGGTTTTTTAATGCAGCAATTTGAAGTTAAGGTAATCATAAAAAAACACTGGATTTGTGATATAGTTACTTGCCCTCCTCTTAATTAAGAAAGTGGGATAGGAGTAAAACACGTTCTTTCCACGTTCTTTCCACGTTCTTCAGAGGAGTGGAAGTAACTGTACCATGAATTCCTGCCAACTAGCATAAACCAGTTCTATATGCACTTCAAAGTCATAGTATTTATTTTCTCATAAGTCAATTACGATTTTTTTTATCGGGCTCAATGCTTTGTGTCAAGGGAGTGAGCACGATCTCAAAAGCAGCACATGATTGAGTGCACTCTCTGTACGAGACCGCTGACCTCATAAAAAATGGTCAAGCCTGCGCGGAACACGTAGCACAGTCACAGCGTAAACAGGAAGAGCGGCCTTTCTAGAGCCCGTTCTGTACTCTCTTGGGGAAACTAATACAAGTACGCATGCGTGGTATCCACTACGCCATAAATCATCATAATTTTTCTGAAGTAGCAAAGTACCCACTATGCCATTTTTCCTCATTCTTCGGAGAATCGTGGTACCTGCTACACATCTGAGAGGCATTATGTGCACTTTGTGCTGTGACATATGACGAAGAATTATGGCTAAGCCCTTTGTAACGGGTTGAAATCATTCAACGACTGACTCCTTGAGCAATTCGCATTGTGTGACGCTAGGTTGCTATTTTACTCTTCTGCCACGCACAGCTAGGCAGAGGAGTATTTTTGCGAAGAAGTTACAACCACTAGCGTGACACTGTGGTTGAATACTCGACTGCCACGCACAGCTAGGCGCGAGTTAAAATCCCATCCTCGTAATCCCATACGATCCTCGAAATTTCTTTCTCATTTCATTTTTTTCTTTTTCACGCGATAGCGGTTACGGACACCGGCGGCGGCGGACAACTATGGCGCCAAAATTGGCTGTTGTGATCTCATAACAGCTTTCGCTGTAACAAACTTCAGTGCCGACAATGCCCTTTCTACGCTGGCCTGCGTGACAGGCGCGCAAAAGTCCACTTGCGTTAATATAAACATCTCTGGTGGCCACCGTATTTGTTTTTCGCACAATTTTAAAATATCTTTGCTTTGGATTTTCTGCCTGATGTACGCGCTAATACTGTTCCCTGAGATATGCATCATTGCTCACGTTGCATGACCTCAGTTGTTCCGGATTGCCAATTTTTCTCGTGAACCGAAAAACGATTGGAAAAATTTCGGTTTCACTCCAGAACGAAATAATAGATAACGTTTCGGTTACGTTTTCGTTCCGGTCAAAAATATCGTTTTTTCCGTTTTTCGTTATGCTTTTCGTTCCGTTGCGACACCCTGACAAGAACACCTCGAGGAAGCCCTCCACAACATTTCTGTAAGTACTTTCGAAAGGAACTGTGTTCTTTACTGTCAAAATAATCATTTTCGACGAACTGAAAGCACAAGATAGTCTACAGTCGCTGTCTCTTTGCAGAAAACCAAGCGCCCGCTCCACGCGGTCATCGTGTTGGTGACCCCTGAACCGGCTTCTTGCGTGAAAGGTAGTCACTCGCTGAGTGCATACTATGTGAAATATTTCGTTAGAGTAGGCTGCCTGTATAACCAAACGGAGCATAACAGAGCATAAAGCCTGAAGCCAGCGATCGCACGGATTCGCGACGACTGACGGTGCCTCTGGGTGATTCCACGAGAGATCGAACATGCCTGTCCGGTCGCAATTTTTTGTTTTGCCTGGGTTTTTTATATGTTGTGTGGGCACATTCAAAGTGCATGGAACTGAAAATTTTATTTTCCAAGAAACGCTCCCAGCGCGCCAAAAAAGTATTTCAAGGTGGTGGCGCGGGCCTCCTGTTTTTGCTCACTGCAATGTTTTCGGATTTCACGGCCGAATTTAGCGCGAACTATAAACGATGTGTCGAAACTTTTTTTTCGCTGGTTTTAATACGCATTACTGTGAATTACATTCAAGCTTTTTTTATGCCGTCCTCAAAAAGAAGAAAATGTGAAAATATGGCAAACACGGCCGAAATCAAAAAAGGGTCCTAAGTTTGAGGCGCCTTGGCGCCTTTGCTATTTTAAACAGAAGCTTGAAAAACAGTGTCAACTATAGAAGAGAGCCTTTGCAATATTTATACGGAAGATCATTTTCCTACGGGCAGCGCAAAGAAAAAGAAAAATAGTTAGAGAAGCAAGTTCTTTCAAAAAAGTACATTTTCAAAAAATAAAATAAAAAAACTCCGGTCTCAATTTTGACGACAATTTTTTATCGAAGAGCTCTTATGTCAGTGAACACACGGTTTTAATATCATATGTCCTCATTTGCTTTGTTTACGAGATATAACTGGCGAAAATGACCCTTGCGGTGTGCTCACTTCAGTGCGACTGATGATTGTTATTAGCTTGCATTGTGCGTAAATCGCAGTTTTAGTTATTCTGCTGCAGCAAAACCTTGCTCTGGTGGCTTTTCGTCAAGAAAACTGTGTTCTCAGATTTTATTTGTGTCTAGCGTGTGCAAAAGTGGGCTGCTGCCGCCCCCTAAACGGCTAACGTGTAAACAGTTTGCAGCCTACAACCTCGCCTACAATCATCAGAGGAAAGATGGGCGCGCCTGTTCAAGATATCAATCGCTTCTTCTTCCTGAAGGAATGCCTGGTCTACCTCATCGCGGTTAGATGTAGACAGGTTTTCCTTGAGGAGCGTAAAGCAATGCAAGTAGACCTTACAGGTGTCGGGAAGATCCTCAGCCTATGAGAGTAGCTACTGGAGGTAAGCAACAACAAAAAGAGCAAAGAAAACGTTTTCCGCCGCAATCTTCTTTTTGTGAGCGCGTAAATAATCGGCACAGAACAATCGGACGTAGCCATGGGCCGCGCGCATCGCGTGTAGTGAACAGGTAGACCTAGAGCAAGTGGAAACGTTTATACTGAACGGCGCCGCACAAATTATCTCACATCTGCGCAGCTGTCATGAATGCCTTTCCAGAACTGCTCACGGTTTAACATTTTATGACTAAGGGCGTCCAAGCGCTCTGGGCTGTAATATTTAATTTGTAGGCCGCACTCATCGTCAAAACTAAGGGTAATGTCCGTCTGGCGCCACCAATGACCTCTGCTGTGCTCGACGTGGGAAAGCACTTTAGTAAAGTGGCAACAAAACATCATAAATTGGGCAGCTTCGGCCACTCATGGCTTAATCATGCCGCACCCCACGTTTTCTGGCTGCTGAAACGCTGAGGTAAAGGTCGACATGATACAGGAAGACGTTATCTGCGACGCCGAAAACATGTGATAGCGAGAAGTGAACTAAACGGCTCGGAAATCATTGAGCTAACTTTTTACAAATGTTGTTTAGGCACAGTGTGCGTCGAATGGGGAAGATGGTTAGAGCATACAATGCATGTAATCGAAGGGAAGCAAGCAGGCAGTGAGAAAACAACTGCATAACAGCGCGCCTGCTGATTGTGGCATTTAGTTACAGATTAAGTTGGCCTACGCTGCATACAGATGCTTTATTCTGCGTGCAAGGAAAGTATTGACAAAGTTACCTAAACCATGTGTTCGCGGTGTCTCGCGTGCTTCTGATTAGCGAATACTGGCGGGGCAAGTTGAGGTTGTAAACTGCTAACTGCGTACGCGTTAGGCCTTTAGAGGGCGGCAGCAGCCCACCCTCGCGCACACTAGACACAAATAAAGTTTACGAATACATTTTTCTTGACGACAAGACACCAGAGAAAGGTTTTACTGCAGGAAAATAATTAGAACTAGATTGACGTGCAATGCAGGCTGATGACAGCTATCAATCGCACTGAAGTGAGCACATACAGAAAGGGTAATTTTGGCCCCTTAAATCTGGTGAACAAAGCAAATGAGGACATACATATTAACACGGTGTTTTCACTGACATAAGCGCTCTTCGACAAAAAAAAAAAATGTCGTCAAAATTGAGGCCTCAGTTCTTTTATTTTTTGAAAATGTACTTTTTTGAAAAAAACTCGCTTCTATTTTCTTCTTATTTTGCGCTGCCTGTAGGAAAACGATCTTCCGCATAAATGTTGCAAAGGCTCCTTGAAATACTTGGAAAAAAGCATGGATGTAATTCACAGTAATGCGTATAAATACCAACAAAAAATTTTCGACACATCATTAATAGTTCGCGTTAAATTCGGCCGTGAAATCCGAAAACATTGCAGTGAACAAAAACAGGAGGTCCGCGCCGCCACCTTCAAATATTTTTTTGGCACGCTGGGAGCGTTTCATGGAAATAAGAGTTTCGGTACCGTGCACTTTAAATGTGCCCACATAACATATAAAAAACCCAGGCAAAACAAAAATATCGACCGGACAGGCATGTTCGATCTCTCGTGGAATCACCCTTTAGAGGGCGGCAGCAGCCCCCTTTTGCACACGCTAGACACAAATAAAATCTGAGAACACATTTTCCTTGACGAAAAGCCACCAGAGCAAGGTTTTGCTGCAGCAAAATAATTCAAACTGTGATTTACGCACAATGCAAGCTAATAACAACCATCAGTCGCACTGAAGTGAGCACACACAGCAAGGGTCATTTTGGCCAGTTATATCTCGTAAACAAAGCAAATGAGGACATATGATATTAAAACCGTGTTTTCACTGACATAAGAGCTCTTCGATAAAAAGTGGTCGTCAAAATTGAGACCGGAGTTTTTTTTATTTTATTTTTTGAAAATGTACTTTTTTGAAAAATCTCGCCTCTTTAACTATTTTTTTTCTTTTTTTGCGCTGCCCGCAGGAAAATGATCTTCCGTATAAATATTGCAAAGGCTTTCTTCTATAGTTGACACTGTTTTCAAGTTTCTGTTTGAAATAGCAAAGGCGCCAAGGCGCCTCAAACATAGGACCCTTTTTTAATTTCGGCCGTCTTTGCCATTTTTTCACATTTTCTTCTTTTTGAGGACGGCATAAAAAAAGCCTGGATGTAATTCACAGTAATGCGTATTAAAACCAGCAAAAAAATTTTCGACACATCGTTTATAGTTTATATAGGCCCGCGCCGCCACCTTCAAATATTTTTTTGGCGCGCTGGGAGCGTTTCTTGGAAATAAAATTTTCAGTTCCGTGCACTTTGAATGTGCCCAGATAACATATAAAAAAGCCAGGCAAAACAAAAATTGCGACCGGACAGGCATGTTCGATCTCTCGTGGAATCACGCATATGAGAGTCTGCATGTATGTTCGTACTGATGGTTTCGCTATTGCTACGAGCGCGTTTTGGCACCGCGCTGTGAACTTTAGGCCGCAAAATATGAGAATTTGTACACAAACAACTACTGTTGCGTGGACGCTATCAGAGCAGTTCAAAAACAATTTCGTTACAACTACGGCTTCGGTGCGCATGGCAACTTTGTGATGTGCCGTCCCGACGATTCAGTGTTTTTTTTTCGGTCTAAATACTGTGCGTTTCAATGTCACTTGACAAGTTGTCTCGCACTGCGTATTGATCGGTCTTCTCAGCGGGCAAATGCCGCTGCTTCCGTTGCTTTATTCAGTGAATTCGTTTCGTTTCGTGCTCACGCAAAACGTGAACAAATGCGACTCCTTTTTTTAATGCTCCTTAATTATCGTTCCCTTTGCATTCCAGTGAACTTGCCGCTCTTGTCATCAGCATATTCATAGACCAAAGCTTCACCACTGCGAGATTGCTGGTGGAAGGAGAAGCAGGCTATGAGACCGAGCATGTATAGTAGCAGGAAAAGAAAGAAAATACAGTAACGTTCGCCGGACTTGTTCTGCAAACGTCGGCTGTGAACAAGGACCCACGTGAACTTGAAATAGCGGTGAATAAAATAGAAGTTATTGCCGCAACCAGCAGCCGCAAAACAGGATATTAATTATTTGGCGAGTACCCCAGCAATTTTGGCAGCAGTGTCGTGTCTAACGCCAACAGGGTGGCATATCTTTCCCACGAAAATAAATGAGGCTCCAAGAAAATTAATGGGGTTGGAGAGGCCCAACGCGGGTTTGAGAGTGGCACAAATAAATTTGGGCTTTTTAGCACATAGTGTTTGCGTCAGGGGAACGCAAGCTTGACTGCAAAAATGTTATTGCCAACATAAATGCAGCGCACGTACAGCCGCAGCATTTGATGCTTTCGTTATGTACGTCCACAAGCAAACGTCGCGTAGCTTATGAAGGCGAAGGCCCTAGATGCCTCATCCAACGGGAAGGTTGCCCGTCGGCGTCCCGCGTCGGCGGCGTCAACACAAGTGATGCAAAAAATAATTGTCACGCGATGGCGGGACCATATGATGTCATAATGACGTCACAGGTCACCAAACATGTTGCGTCATTATGACGTCACATAGCGTGACGTCACATGACGTATTCACACGTCATGGTCGCTTTGCATTGCCTCCGTGATCGGTCACGGAGGCCGTGCAAAGCCGCGTTAGGTGCAGAACGCTTTTGGAGGGGGGCGCGGGAGAATCAATACATAGACTGACAAGAAGAAGAAGAAGGTGGCTTTCGCCTTCTAGTCATCTTTGGCGAATGCATAAGGGACCCTGTGAGTTCTTTAATTCAACGTATCTAAACAACGACTTGCGCATCTGCAGCCGATTTTGTGGACGCTGAGCACGGGGCCGACGATCAAGAGGTCGCACGGGAGGGTTCTGAGATGGTATCGCACGTGGTGAAAGTTAGCGCCTTGTCCATCCTGTGGTAGATAAGCATCATTTGCCGGCGGGAAGCGCGCGTGAGCCATCGTCTCAATGCGCGCTGTCTGCTACTCACCGAACATCGCAGGCCTGACGCAGTAGCGAAAGTCTTCGTCGCGGAAGTACTTGTTGCACACAAAACTCGTAGCTGATGGCTACTTGCCGGTTTTTAGCTTTACAACCAATGCTTCACGCAGTTTCTTCTCCCGCGGTTACCGGTGCAGGCTGACACTGGGCTCCGTTGCGTAAGCCCGGCACTGCGGCACCAAGCGGTAGAGCCCCATGTTCGTCGCCTTCGGAGGCAGCCACTCTATTACAATGGTTTCAATTGAGCTGAAAATGAGAGAAAACTTCCGTATTTGAACAGACCACAGCGCATGTGGTAGTTGAAATTAGTTTTCAAAGCATGCGGCAGCGCTCCAAAAGCAGCCGACGCGGCCGCTGAGACCACGCGATCCTGCCAAGCACGTCACACCGACGGTGGCGCCGGCGTTTCCAGTGGTGGGCCTCGAGGCCAATAGTGTGGTATGAAGACGATAAATAGAGCGTGCGGGAAGCACATTCTTGTTCAACACCACGAAGGTATAGGTGCAAATATTTACGCTGGTACTTTTCTCTAAGCACCCAAGCATTTCTGTTTTCTAACGAAATGCAAACTGTACGAAAGAGGTAGTTGGTTTCAGAAGTGTCGGTTGCGAGCGGGGCACGCATGTCAGAAGGAGAATGCAGCCTAGGACGACCAACGTCAGTATACTTTTTGCCTGAAGACGGAACGCCGTGAGATGGTGTTGGTCGTGGTGATGATGTTGCGACAGGCGGGGTTAGACGGGCAGTCTTGGCCGGCCATTGCTCCGCCTGAGCGACTCTTTCCATGTTGTATGAAAACGTAAAAGCATAGTAGCCACTTCGTTGCGAATCAAACGCATGCCTGCCGGAAACAGAATGTCTTCGCAGCATCCGTGGGGAAACCCTCTTTTCGTCATACTGTCGATTAAGAGTTTGAAAATTCTTCTAGACCTCCTGGATTCTGCAAATAGCGAATAATGTCCGCGAATCTCATGACGGCGGTCGCTTCCAGTAAAATGCGCTTCTTTTGTTCCATTTGACCTCCTTTCATATTGCTACATGCATATTGCCACCCCTTGAACCATTGCGCGTGTGCGCCGGACGAGGAGAAGGAAGATCTCTCTCCGCTCGGGCTCTGAGCTGAACCGGTCAGCGCTGCAACCGCTACTGAAAATATATATCGTGTAAATAGTCTGCGGTCTAGTCTACCGAGTCGTCATTCACGTAACATATTTGGTGGAGGTGGAGCGTTCCCCGTCCTCACCACGAAGCTTCGCAGCGGCCTCACCGTCCAGTGTCCGGTCATGGCTACCACTGCCAACAGCCCGTCTCCGTCTACAGCTGCGGCGTCAACCACAACGTACCTTACGGTGTCCCAACCCCGCGACCCCGGTACATTTTCCGCCCAAGCTGGCCTTGACGTTGACTACTGGCTCAGCATGTACGAGCGTGTTAGCCAAACTCACCGATGGGACCCCACCATGATGCTTGCCAACGTAATCTTCTACTTGGGAGGCACCCCGCGTGTCTGGTTCGAGACTCATGAGACCGAGCTCACCAGCTGGGACATTCTCAAGGAGCGACTGCGCGACATCTTTGGAGACACGTCCGGTCGCCAAGTGGCAGCACGAAAAGAACTTGCAACCCGTGTCCAGTCATCGACCGAGTCGTACGTCTCGTATAATCAGGATGTACTCGCGCTGTGCCGAAAAGTGGACGAGCAAACGTCCGAGGTTGACAAGGTGGGCCACGTACTCAAAGGCATCGCGGACGACGCTTTCAATTTGCTCGTCTACACAAATGTCTCGACCATCGACCTCATCATTAAGGAATGCCGCCGCGTAGTGCCTCAATTCGCTCGGCTACCGAACACGGCTGTCACATCAACGTGCTCCGATCTCGGCGCCACCCCACCCTTTGAGGAGAATGTGACGCGCATCGTTCGACGGGAGCTTGAAGCGGCAAGTCCAGCGCCCTTCCACACACTTCCATTCGACCAAGCCGCTGTCCAAGCACCCCCCACGGTCTCTGTTATTCAGGCCGTCGTGCGGCAAGAAATTGCCAATCTTGGTTTACCTGTCGCCTGCTCCGTCTCTCGACCCGACTACCGACCGACGCCCACGAGTGCACCCCGCAGTGACTCCTATTTTCCTCCGAGATCCCGCAACCCATCGGAATGGAGAACTCC
This sequence comes from Rhipicephalus sanguineus, assembly GCF_013339695.2. Lineage (NCBI taxonomy): Eukaryota > Metazoa > Arthropoda > Arachnida > Ixodida > Ixodidae > Rhipicephalus > Rhipicephalus sanguineus. The sequence goes on from NC_051178.1 coordinate 224,762,980, forward strand.
CGACGACAAACCCATCTGCTTCCGCTGCCACCGGGTGGGTCATGTCTCCCGTCACTGCCGCACCACCTGGACGCCGCCTTATTGGGGCCAATTCTCGTCGCCTACTCGCCCATACGCTACACCTCGCCAGTATTCTCCCAGCCGTACGTACGCTGCCTCTGACGCACCCAACGGCCGCCCTACTGCTAGGTCCCCGTCGCCCCAACGCCGTCGTTCCCCGTCGCCTCAATCACGCCGCTATACCTCGCCGCCCAACTACGTCTCGTCCCGGACGGAAAACTAGGTCGTGCAGCTCCTGGAGGTAGTGCTGCATCATTGTCCTCTGAACCAAATCCTCCGTTGACGCTCACTACGAACACGAACTTAATTGATCTTCAAGTGGACGGTATTTCTATGACGGCGTTAATTGATACTGGAGCTCAGGTGTCCATCATCAGCGCGCATCTCTGCCGTCGACTTAAGAAAGTACTGACGCCTGCTGCAACTAAAGCCGTACGCGTCGCCGATGGCGGAACTGTTGCCGTCACGGGCATGTGTACCGCTCGAATAAGCATTGCCGGCCGCCACGTTCCCGTCCTCTTTACCGTGCTCAGCAGTTGCCCTCACGACCTCATCTTAGGGATGGACTTCCTCTCGACACATTCTGCCCTGATAGACTGTTATGCCGGTACTCTTTGCTTGGAACTTCCTCTTCTGCCAGATACTAGCCCCAAACTCCAGAACAGCCTCTGTACCACAGAATTTATCCGCATGCCGCCTAAAGCCCTAACATTCGTCGAATTGGCAATGTCTTCACCGGTGCTTGATGGGGACTACGTCGTCACGCCTATTGTTGATGTCCTTCTGGCGCGCGACATCACTGTACCACACTGCGTTGTCACCTTAGCCGCTAACCGGATACATCTCTCTGTTGTAAATTTCGGCTTCACGAAGCAAGTGCTACCCCAAGGCATCTCAGTCGCCACGCTCCGATCCTTATCAGATGACCACGTCACCATTTTCGCTGCCGACGTGTGCTCAGATGTTCCTTGTCGGCCACCGGACACCACAGACCTCGACATGGCATTGCGTCACATGATCGCCCCGGACCTCGAACCTGAGCAGTCTGCCGCTCTAACCCGCCTTTGGCTTCTTACCGCGACATCTTCGACGTCGATAATCGACCACTAGGCCAGATTTCTCTTGTAAAGCACCGCATCAACACCGGTGATTCTCTTCCAATTCACCGCCGACCATATCGGGTGTCTGCCCCCGAGCGCACGGTCATTCAACAAGAAGTGAACAAGATGCTAGCCAGAGGCATTATTGAACCCTCATCGAGCCCTTGGGCGTCACCCGTCGTGCTCGTTAAAAAGAAAGACGACACGTGGCGCTTCTGCGTTGATTACCGCCATCTGAATCGAATTACGAAAAAGGACGTTTACCCTTTACCTCGAATTGACGACGCTCTTGACTGCCTACACGGCGCGCGCTACTTTTCTTCAATAGACCTACGCTCTGGCTACTGGCAGATTGCTATGGATGAGAAAGACCGAGAAAAGACTGCGTTTGTAACTCCGGATGGCCTATACCACTTCAAGGTTATGCCGTTCGGTCTGTGCAACGCCCCAGCCACGTTCGAGCGTATGATGGACTCTCTGCTACAAGGATTCAAATGGACAACCTGTCTTTGTTACCTCGACGATGTCTTTGTATATTCGCCTACATTTGAGACCCACCTTCGGCGTTTGGCAGCTATTCTTGACGTCTTCCGCAGAGCTGGCCTCCAATTGAACTCCTCGAAGTGCCACTTTGGCCGCCGGCAGATTACCGTCTTGGGCCACCTCGTCGATGCTTCAGGTGTGCAGCCGGACCCAGAGAAAATTCGTGCAGTCACGAGTTTTCTTCTACCCCAATCAGCGAAGGACGTCCGGAGTTTTGTGGGACTCTGTTCTTACTTCAGAAGGTTCGTGGAAGATTTTGCAACAATCGCTCGACCACTCACTGAACTTCTGAAGAAAGACGTGCCTTTTACATGGGGTCCCGCTCAAACCGCTGCTTTTTCTCGCCTCGTCACACTTTTGACAACGCCGCCTATATTGGCCCACTTTGACCCATCCGCTCCGACTGAGGTCCGAACCGATGCTAGTGGTCACGGGATCGGAGCCGTCCTAGCCCAACGACAACAGGGACGCAACCGCGTTATCGCCTACGCCAGCCGCCTCCTTACAGCTGCCGAGCGCAACTATTCCATTACAGAGCGTGAATGCCTTGCTCTTGTCTGGGCAGTCTTGAAGTTCCGCCCATATTTATATGGCACGCATTTCTCTGTAATAACGGACCATCATGCGCTCTGTTGGCTTTCCTCACTAAAGGATCCTACGGGCCGGCTTGGTCGCTGGGCTCTGCGACTCCAAGAATATACCTACACAGTGACGTACAAGTCGGGCCGCCTACACGAGGACGCAGACTGCCTGTCCCGCTACCCGGTCGATGAATCGAGCAGCGTCCCTGACACCGACGCCGACGCTTGCGTCTTTTCCGTTTCCTTACTGACAAACATCGGCGACGAACAACGCAGAGATGCGTCCTTGCGTACTATCATCGAACGCCTAGAATCATCGTGCACCGACCGGTCCCATCGCTCGTTCGTCCTCCAAGATGGTGCACTCTACCGCCACAATTTTCACCCAGATGGACCAGCCCTGCTGCTTGTTATTCCGAAACACCTCCGCTCGGCTGTCCTTCACGAACTTCATGACCTTCCAACGGCCGGTCACCTTGGTGTATCGCGCACATACGACCGGATCCGCCGACGCTTCTTTTGGCCAGGGCTTGCACGCTCCGTCAGAAGATACGTTGCGGCGTGTGAGAAATGTCAGCGCCGCAAAACACCATCGACGCTTCCCGCCGGGTGCCTTGAACCCCTTGACATTTCGTCAGAACCGTTCTTTCGCGTTGGCTTAAACCTACTTGGCCCGTTTCCTCTGTCTTCCTCCGGCAACAGGTGGATAGCTGTGGCCACAGACTACGCCACGCGCTACGCCATCACAAGAGCTCTTCCAACAAGCTGCGCCACAGATGTCGCCGACTTCCTCCTACACGACGTGATTTTGCAACATGGAGCTCCACGCCAGCTGCTTACGGACCGTGGCCGCACATTTCTGTCGAAGGTCATAGCCGACATTCTGCAGTCATATGAAACGAGGCACAAGCTCACTACGTCCTCCCATCCGCAGACAAATGGCCTAACCGAGCGTCTCAATCGAACACTTACAGACATGCTTGCGAAGTATGTTTCCTCCGACCACTCTGACTGGGACCTTGCTTTGCCGTACGTGACATTTGCGTACAATTCTTCGCGCCACGACACTGCCGGTTACTCTCCATTCTTTCTGTTGTTCGGCCGAGAACCAACGTTGACCCTAGACACCATCATCCCGTTTCCCGCCGTACCGACCAGCGAATATGCCCTTGACGCTATCACCAGGGCTGCGCATGCACGTGAAACCGCCCGCACTCGCCTCTTGACTTCTCAAGAAAACCAACGGCGGTTGTACGATCGCAGGCACCGAGACGTGCACTTCTCGCCCGGTTCTTTGGTCCTGCTGTGGCCTCCCACCCGTCACGTTGGGATGTCGGAAAAACTAATGTCTCCATACACAGGTCCATACAGAGTCCTTCGTGCGGTTACCCCTGTAACCTATGAAATCGCTCCTGTCGCCTCGTCGCCTTCATCGTCTATACAGGCCAGCGATATCGTACATGTCGCACGCTTGAAACCCTACCACTCTCCCAGTGACGTTGACATCTGATGCGCCGAGACGGCGCTTCTGCTGCCCGGGATTATGCTACATGCATATTGCCAGCCCCTTGAACCATTGCGCGTGTGCGCCGGACGAGGAGAAGGAAGATCTCTCTCCGCTCGTGCTCTGAGCTGAACCGGTCAGCGCTGCAACCGCTACTGAAAATATATATCGTGTAAATAGTCTACGGTCTAGTCTACCGAGTCGTCATTCACGTAACAATATGTTTTATTTGTATTTCATAGATAAATCAGCGTCCCGAACGGTGTAGCGAAAGAAGGGAGATGGAACTTTGTCGCGTATTTGAGCAGCTAGAACTGTGATAATGTGATGGCGCCCAGTTGTTCGGCTGTCAGTGAAGCATTTTACAGCAACAGTAATTATTTATGGTGAAAACAGCTCACGTATAGCACGATGCACACTGCGGTAATTAAATTTGAATGGAAAGAGAGGGCGCTGTATTCGCTGTCTTACTTCAAGCTTCATTTCTAAAGTTTACTTCTAGTGCTTTCTCGTGTCTTATTGGTATTGCAGGACATTACTGGGCTGATTTTCTTAGCCTTCCTTTTTTAAATGCGGATCATTTCTTAGTCGCACCTGCGGCGTCGGCGCCGCCGTTCACACCCCCACTGCGCATGCTCGGCTCGTCTCGTGCCCGCAGCAAGCCTCTCCGCTCCCTCCCTCCCTCCTCTTCATCCCTCCCTCCTCTCGATCGAACGCGGGCGGTGTGTAAATAAGCGGCGGAGCGCGCGTTCGGAATTCAGTCAAGGGCGTCTTTACTTGGCTTTTGCTTGACTTGACGCTTTGCTTGACTCGAGTAGATGCGATGGAAGCAACAGTAGCTTCAATCAGCGTCCCACCACTCGTTGAAGGAAACGTTACCCCACCCTCACTGTCGTCGGCAGAATTCCGGAAGATTCACGGTTTACCGATAAACCTCCGCAGCTTCGCCCACTCATCATCATTCACTCCGTGGATATGCTGTGATTTTTCTTTGTAAACATTTTTTATTGTGCTATCTAATTTGAAATGACTAAATTCAGCTCAATTTTTAATGCGTTATGGACCACTAATTCAAAGACATAAAACTTGCACATTGAATATCAGATCATACACATACATATTATTGGAAACACGAATGATATTCCACCCTTTCTTCAATTTCTGATGTTGGATCTACCGTATTTTGGCATTTGCCACTGGTCGCTCCGGCCGATAGAGAAATAACTTTTGACTGTTGAAGATGTCCTGGGGAGCTCTTGCTTATGCACACTGCTTAATAAAGCACTACCTTAAAACCTAAAGCTTGCAAGAGTAACGTCGGTTTGTGTATACTTACTTCAAAAGTGGACAGTACTCGCGTCCTTGAATAGAACAGCGCATGAATAGAACAGCGCTTGAATAGAACACTGCTTAATCAAGCATTAGCTTAAAATCTAAAGCTTGCCAGAGTAACGTCGGTTTGTGTATATTTACCTCAAAAGTGGGCAATAGTCGCGTCCTTGAATAGAACAGCGCACGTGACATTCAACATATATATCTTCAACTTCCTGATTAGAACTTAGAGGAGCTCATTACCGTGCTGTGGTTCGGAACATCAAAGCGAGAGGGCTTCATTAAAAATGCGACGCTACTGGTGGTCGTGGCGATCTCAACTGAAACTTTTCTGCAGCGAACGTGGGCATAATGGTCTCCACGTTGATTGAGGCACAGCCGGGCTTCCAGTACGTAGTTGCATGTCAAGAAACAAGCGAAATGTTTCAGAATGAAAGAGGGCACCTTATCAAATCCCACACATTTATAAGCGTGAACATTTTCACGCACGAGAGAGAAAGAAGGAAAGAAAGAAGCTGTGTTACCGACTCAGATTTCAACACACCTCTCCTGCTATCAGAAAGCCTTAAGCTCACTCTATGTTAGGTGCAGTACGTCGGTACACTGTAGTAACATTTCAACTGAAGCTTTTTAGTTTTGACTGCTTTCCGCATACTGTGTTTCCCGAAACGAACTGCTCTACAACGCTGTGAAGCAGCGTCGGTACTGGAGCTGAAGCCGCAAGGCTCACGGCTGCGCCCGCAAGTGACCTCGAAACCGATGTAAGGATTTTGCGTCTTTATACGAAACAAACATTTAGGTCTTGCTTCCTGAGTAACACATTATCTAAAGACAACACTTGATGCCGTTAAAGAAACACTCGTGCCAATATTCTGCACAATAACACATTTAACATTTTCTGTTGTTGTTACTCCGGGATAGCGTGGAGGACAAAAGCGACTCGCTGGTCTTACGATCTCTATTTCAGCCAACGAAATATCGCCCGATGTATAACAAGCAAACGTGGTCTATAAAATAAAAATAAAAACCAAGCTGTGACTTAAAAACCGCAGTGTTGCGAAAAGGAAAAGAAAAAAATGTTGCAGTGGCTTAGCTCGGCTATGCCAGGATAACGTAGCGTTAGGAAAGGCTCAGCTAATTATTCTTAGCTTTTCTGATTGTCTAGGATTAGCTTGATTATCATGCTTACTGCTGCTCCAATGACACACACACGGTATACGCATATGTGGCACATGTATATTTATTTTGCCAGGCATCTACTTCGATATCCGATGAGCTAAGCTTCTCCGCTCTTCTGCGCCGTTGAGCAGCATTTGCACTCTCCTTCTCCATGGCTAAACCACATTGGCAAACGCCAGTCAGAGACGTTATCAAGCGGCTCCAGCGCAGCGTCAGACGGCGACTGCACAGCGAAGGCGAATAGCTGCGCGCGCTCCGGCGCCAATACGTCTGCCAAGGCTACAACGTCACTCCTCTGAAAAGCGCAGACCGGCGGCGGCAAGTCGCGCGCGGCGGCGGCGGAGTGCGAGGGAGGTGCCGGCTTGGGTGCGTGACATCACTGATCCTAGCGCATGCGCAGCACGGCTCTTGAGGATCCACGCGAAACTGGCTCGGCTGGGCCAGTGTAGCTAACGCTACAAAAGACGCAGCAAGTGCTAGGACCTACTCGATGCTCAAGCGTATTTCAAGTGTGGAACGATGACTCGGGCACATTGGTTAACGTAAGCATTACCTAACTTAGCAACGCACGACATTAAAAACCAGCTGATGTTTCCCCACTTTATTTGGAATCACCATCGGTCTGGGTTAGCTCTGTCTAGGCGCTGTAGTCAATTTTCTGAACTCCGTTTTTTTTCAGTAGGCCTATTGCCGCCTCCTTTTCTTGTAAAGGCGCAGCAAATAGGACACTACCGTCTGTCTAGCAAGACGTCAGGAAAAGCAATATTTTCCCGCTATCGCAAATACTTTCATTTATTACCCCTTCTGTACCAGTGCTGATTTCCCACCGTTCACGCTAACAAGGATTTACGAGGATACCAAGTTGCGTAATGGCAGATGCTGCGCTGGAAGCGGATTCGATTTATTATTCAAAGCAAGACACGGCACAACCCGCTGCTAGGCCTCACATTAGAAACAGCGTATTGGGTCTCGCAATTCGTCGACAATGCTTGCGAAATTGACCGTCGCGCAACCCGAACATTTACTACTAAAACAGAAACTCCGTTTCTTTGTGAGGACGGCTGAATTGGGAAATGAGAAAACCTTCACCAGCACCTTAATTTATGCGCCCTTTTGAAGTGAGCTGTATGAGTCCCAGTCTCATAAGACACGACACAAGTTTCTATTGGAGACACTACGATATAAGGTTTAGCTGGCGATCCTACCGCTTTGCTCATGCTTTCGTTATTTTTTCGTCACGGGGTGTGGATCGGAATGCTAAAAAAAAGAACAGAATAACAAACATTACAAGCACATTCTCTTCCGTGACGATCGTTGGCATGCGCAAAAGCATTGATTCGAAGAAAAGGGATTTTGGATCGTTGCTCAACAATCTTCGGAATTCGAAATCGTGTCTGCATCCCTCGAGGCTCACCGGCTGGAGCAACTAACACCCACCATCGTGAATGTAAGTTCGCTGCAACCGAAGTTAAATGTCAAAAGGAAGAAGGAAATGGGCTGCGTGCAAGATACGTGCGAGAAATGTCACTGAGGTTCGCATGCTGTGATGACTTTCCGCTAAAGGGGAGCAGAATCTTCGTGAAGCAAGCGAACGCAGTATGGCGTTTTGATCAAAATGGTTAGACGCAGCCCACAAAGAACGCGAAAAGGATCCGGACAGGGTAACGCCTTCTGATCAAGCATGGATCAACTTGCCCAACCACGTGCTTTGAGGAGCAGTATGGTGTAGTCGTTCTTAACGCGATATCGTTAAAGAGCGCGTTTCGCAGAAATTCCGGTGTTGGCGTCGGTGTTGTTGGTTGTGAGCGAAAGATCGGCGTTGTCCGTGAGCAAAAATTCGGAATAGATTCAAATGAAAAAATAGTAAAAAAGTTTTCGGCCCGAGCGAGAATCGAACCCAGGCAGTCCGCGTGGCAAGCAGGTGTTTTACCAGGGTGCCACGCCAGTTCTTGAAACTGCTTCGCAAAAAAGAAAAAAAAAGCTATAAGAATTTTATGTAGGGGGAGGAGTCTCCTGAACGCATGTGATATTGACGTAATATTGCGCGGCAGAATCGTAGAATCGCGCCAGGCGTCAAAACACAGGAATTCTGCAACGAGTGGGTGGTTTAAAGCTGCCCACCCACTGCAAAGTGTGCAGCTGCGCAGGCGCGCGTGGCACCTTACGAACGCGTAGTGGGTACTTCGCTAATTTGCAAAAGGAAGAGTGAGTTATGACATAGAAAACACTCCGCAACTGTACTTACAGTAGGCATCCTAGGTTAGCTTGAAACGGCCTATGTTACGCGCACAGATGTTCCTTTCCTTGCGGCACGGTTGAAGACGATGCGCACGGATTACGCTATCGCGTTCTACTCTCGAAGGCGAAGCTCAAGTGTACTCCATTTTTTTCCCTTATACCAGCGTTTACAGCGGCGTCCAGCAGTTTGCACAGTTTAAACTTGCCCAGCAGACAAGTTTAAACTGCGCAAAGTGCCGGGCAAGTTTAAACTGCGCAAAGAACACAACACGTAAGAACGAAGAACCTCGCACGCAGACGAAGCGCATAAGTATGACATGTGGGCCTAGTTGGTTCATAGATTCAGCGGACAGGCATGAACTGTGCGAAGAAGACAACACGAAAGAACCCGCCCGCACATGAAGCGCAGCGTTGTTGGGCTAGTTGGTTCATAGATTCAGCAGACAAGTCTAAAATGCACGAAGAAGACAACACTTGAGAACGTAGAAACACGCACAGGTGCGATGCGCTTCGTGTGTAAGCGCATTTCTATGTTCTTATGTGTTGTCTTCGCGCAGTTTAAACTTGTCTGCTGATTCTATGAACTGGCCCAACAGCATGCTATACTGAAGTATTGTACGCAGTCTAGCGAAGGAGGGTGAGGAAAGAGAGTTAAGCATAGCACAGCCATTTATAGTACAGTATAACAAGGTGGTGAGAAAGGGAAGTGAGGGCGAGGAGAAGGGAAAGGAGAAGGGAGGGTGTAGCATAGTGTAGCGGAGGCGAGTTCGAGGTTGGAGACATGCAGGTGGTCAAGCGGAGAGGTGGTTCCTTCAGTGCTAAAGGATGCCCATGTTCGCCTAGCTTTGCATCACCTTGCATTTCGTCGCTGAGGCTGCCCCTCAGCTCCAATGTACAGGTCGGTCCACTGTTAAAGGGAACAATTGCGTTCAGGGCATGTCAGGATATCGCTCTCTTGCAACAGTACAGTGGCTTAGATTTACATAAGACTACTGGTGGTTGACAGTTCCGACTCCCTTTGACAGACCAGTACCTTGAACGAACAACGTTTCCACATCCACTTGGAATGAGGGGGCCAGCAAAATGAAGGGGGCTCATTCGAGTGTTCCCTTTAACAGTGGACCGACCTGTACATACATTGGTCTTTACGATGTTAAGTCAGTCTTATAATTGCTGGGGTTTAACATGCCAAAACCACGATATGATTATGAGGGACGCCGTAGTGGAGGGCTCCGGAAATTTCGACCACCTGGGGTTGTTTAATGTGTACCTAAATCTAAGTACACGGGCCTCAAGCAGTTTCGCCTCCATCCAAAATGCGGCCGCCGCGGCCGGGATTCGATCCCTGGACCTTCGGGTCAGCAGTCCAGCACCATAACCACAAGACCACCGTGGCGGGTGCCCTATTGTTCCTGTACAAGCAAATTCTATACAAGCAAAGTGCATGTACAGAATTCATTAACAAATGCGCATACAAATGTGTCTGTTAAACTATAGTGTATCGTGTGATGTTTCATTCGTGAATGGCGCTTTCTTCGCGACAGATAAGTAATGCAAAGAGGTTGCCCGGCACGGTCCAACCGCTGAAATTCGTATAGTAGCCTGCACAAATGGAGAGCTTACGATGTTTCGACGAAACTGCCGTAGAATAACGTCCACCCTATCGCTAGGTTGTTATCTATTGCAAAAAAAATTTAAGCCTACCTGAGCTAGTCCTGCGAAATGCGCGGGTTTCAAATACGATCTTGGCGTTGAGGCGCAAGGCGTACCGCCTTGCACAGTGATTTCAAACTGACACGTCACTTGAAAGTGCGAATGGGGATTTTTCTTACCGGCTCGAAAGAGCACAAATAATAAGCGAAGGACGAAAATAGGTAGCGAATAACTAGAACCAATGAGATATTTTTTTCCTCACTACAAGTCTGCTTCCTTGCAGCGCAGCTGTTAACGATATCTTACGTCGATGGAAGGAAGGAAGCCATAAAGAAATCCGTGTCTAGCGGGCATTGGACATCATCTGGTGCACTTGTAGCGATAAGGTGTGAGTGGGAAACTCAGCAAGACCATTACGTTAACGACCTTTCGGACGAAGTCGCCTCACGCGCCACAGCCACCAGTGCTGAACACTGTACAAGCGACAGACATAAGGAAAGAAAAGACGCTTCGAATTAAAAAAAAATACATAAAACTAGCTTACGCAGTATACAACAAGGAAGTGCAGTAAGGCTGGCTCTAGAGCTGATTCAGCCGGACTGCGACGTGGTTTTTCTTCGACCCTAAAGTGATATTACGGGCTTCGTGGCGTAAAAGCGCCATGCCATTTTGGTGATGCCTCAGTGAAACATCGCGCTTTTCGTTACTTCGCTTTGTTCTTCCGCTTCACCCTTTGCTTTAGCAGACGTGTTCTGTCCTTAATTACAGCAGAAAATGTAGGGAATCACCGAAATGAAGTATCTGAGAGCATTAAAAAAATGCGTGCTGGCTTCAGAACTCGCTGTAGGCTACACGTTGAGCGCGCAGTCTCTGAACTCAATGAGAGAGTGTCTTGCGGCGGCCCATGGTGTCGCGAGCACACCTTACCTTCTCCGAGAAGAAGGCACAGCAGTCACATCTCTGTAAGAAGCTGAAGAAATGTAAGAACAGCAAAAAGAAAGGGGGACCTGACGCAACGAGATAAATGTAAAAAAGAAGTAAAAGTAAAAAGAAGTCAAGTAAAAATACAGTTTTGTAGAAATGTTTCTCCCGAGAAGTGTTCTGATAAATGATCCTCAAAAACAGTGAAGCCTTTGCAGTATCCAGTAGAAAAGAGTTTAAAAAAATCACGGAAGTCGCTGCAATATCTCGGGCAGAATATAATAGTATCCGTGAAATAACCTAAAGGAAAGACGGGATGAGACGGGGTGAAGACGCAGGCGAACGTAAGATTGCCAAAGAACATAAGATCAAAGCGACAAGAAGTGAAAAAAATATCCAGCCAGCTTCACTTCGCGAACACTGTCGAAACAGCGAAGCTTATGCCAGTCCTTCGTCAGGTTGTATGGTTCTTGTGTTTTTCAAGTCTTCCGTTCGTTGGCGCTAAGCTTCGGCCTCCCTTGCTAGAACATCGTGGTTGTCTCGGCGACGACACGCCTGTTCACGCTGACGCTCACGTCGGGCGGCTTCTACATCGAGAGAATGAGAAATGTTCGCCATCTTGAAAGCGCAAACTACTGAAAACTGATACTGAAGCACTATTTTACACTCACTT
>NC_051178.1:224774863-224830490 GCF_013339695.2 Rhipicephalus sanguineus
AAGTGTGCGACGCAACAAGCAAGGACCTGACGAGCAACATAATCAAGTTTTTTGTTCTCACACGGCTTCACTTCTTCACGAAATCTCTAAACAAACATAGAAGTTCTGCAAGAGAAAGATCAAAGCACTTCAAGTTTCGAAGGGCGATGTTATGTGCATCACCCTGTAATGTACTAGCATTCTTCCCTACTTTGATTCCCCCAACTTTAAATAAAATGTGTAAGGAGAGTGAAATGCTCTCCGATTTTCTGTGCAGTTGTCAATTGAAAAATATTTCCACTGTGAATACGCAAGAATACTTAAGTTCTTGAAAACTATCTCATGCAAAACGTTAGGTATACTGTATAACAACATGAAGAAAATTCATATGAATGTCATAGTAGCATTTCTTTTTTTCGAGCTTCTTGAGGTTGCTTATAACCTTGTGAAATGGCAATCCCCCCAAAATGTTAATCAGTTACATTTCTCAGCATCAAGGAACGATCGCAAGCAGTGGCAAGCTTAGCTGGCCGCGATGTTTGCGAACGATGTAAAGCTTCACTTATGATAGTGTGCGTACGGTCATACCATACGGTGATAATGTTTGATAATATCTGCCGCAAATTTCATTTCTTTATGAGGCACTTACGCCCTGCGATATAGTAGAGACACTAATAAAAATTCACGGCGCAAACAAAACCATATGAGCCACAAATCAGCCTTGACATGGCAGCTTCGCTGCAGCGAGCCGAGCGAGCGACGTGTAAGCTACAACCAGCGCCACCTAGACAGCGCCGGTCGAGGCATCGGTGGAGAGCGTCAGCGCAGGCGGCGCGGTCTTCACACTTCCCTATTCTAGCCACTGTACCACCACTGCGCACTCATAAAGAGCCGATGCAGAATTCCCCTCACTGTGCTTCATCGTCCACAGATGATTGCCACGACAAGAACCTACAAGTCCTCGCAGTGTTGAGGTCTCTCATGACCACGATGCGCACTCTCCTCAACGGGATGACAACTCCGTCAGCTCAATGCGCACTGCAAGTTCTCGATTCCTTGGAGCCAGTCCTTGCAAGCCTTTTTTAACATCTCGCAGAGGAACCGATGTTAAATATTTCTCCGTTGTGACTGTCTGTGTGTATGCGGTGAACACGGATGTGTGTGCGCGTATTACTTGTTCCCTCTTTCCTCCTCGCTATCTCTATTCTTTTTTCTCCCCTTCCCCCTCCCCCCGTGTAGGGTAGCAAACCGGGTATAACCTGGTTAACCTCCCTGCCTTTCCTTCGCTTTTATCTGTCTCTCTCTCAGGGCTGCTTGCGCGCGATTGGAGCAATAGAATTTCCTTTCCCGATCGCCCTCGCCGAATCTGTAACCCTTGCCCCTTGAATTTAAACGCCTAAACGTATACGGCGAAGACTCTGTCAGCTCTAAAGGTCACCGTTAAAGGTATACACGAGCCATATACCTTTAAATTTAGATTGTAACCTCTGTGAATCAGCATGTAAACCTTTAAAACTTGGGAAGACAAAAAACACAAAAACGTCGACCCATGTAACCTATAGGATAAAGGATAAATTTTGGTAAAGGCATACATAGAGGATACGCGGTTAAGAGTGCACGCGCGCAAGCTTGGCGAAGCACGGCCTTAACCGGCTCTTGCCACGGCGCCACGAAAAACTTAAGGCTCACTCAGTACGACAGAGTAAAACAAACAGTGTTATCGCCGAACTGAGTACGTGTTTAAGTGAAATGTGTGATTTAGCCCCAGAGGCCCATTTTCCTCAGCTTTCGTCTTCAGTCCTGTAAGCTCCGTGTGTGCAGCATTTTCCTGTCACGTCCCTTCTGTTCGCGAGTTGTGTCCCAATGCTGCCTTTCACTCTTAAGCAGCTTGCTGTACGTTGCTTCTACCTTAAAGTTTTTTTTTTGTGCTCGTCATCTTTTAGTTTTGGGGGTACTTCGCATTGAGTAATACATTCTGAAATGCTATAGAAGCCCAGTGAGTAAGGGTGAGGCTGACATGCGTCGACGCCTGTTATAAATCCCAAAAGTATTGAATACTGGGCGAGTTGGAAATCCATAATTAAACTGAAGGGCGCGGTAAGAAGTGTACAACATGGGCGCAATCTAACTACTGTTGTGTCGTGTCGTCCACTTCTACTCCTCCCTTCTTGATAGCGCTCTTCAATTTGAGTTTAAGTCTACAAGTGGTGGCACAGATCTGTTTGAGTAGCACTTTCGTTAAACTCATATTGCTCCGCCAAGTGAGCGCGTGATTCTCTGCATACGTCTTTTTTCTTTTGTCTCTCTTTTCACCCCTTTGTCCTTTTCCCCAATGCAGGGTAACAAACTGGACGTGCGCCTTGTTAACCTTCCTGCATTTCCTTGCTTCGATCTTTCTCTCTCTCTCTCAATTTGAGTTGAAGTCCCAAGATCGTATTTTCACGTACAGGAGAGGGAGAGAGAGATAGTAAAACGTAATTGATAAAACTAAGGCCGAGGGGTTAACAGTAATTAACATGTAGCTGAATTCGTGCTATACTCGACGCTTTTTTATAAACAGCGCGAAGACGTCTTTTGTCGATTCTTTGGAGTAGAAAAGGACGCTTGACATCTTGACCGCAAACACCAACTAGGCTAGACTCAAGTTCTCCTGTAGATGAGAACGGCAGTGACAGTACAAAAGAAGGCAAATCACTTGCACTGGAGTTCAAGTTCCAGTCTGTGCAAAGATGGGGGGGGGGGGTTACAATAAAAAAAGCCCCTATTTTACCACTTTCTTGTGTACTGTGCGATGTCAGTTCACGTTCAAAATAAAAAAGCCCCTATTTTACCAGTTTCTTGTGTACTATGCGATGTCAGTTCACGTTAAAAATAAAAAAAAAGCCCCTATTTTACCAGTTTCTTGTGTACTATGCGATGTCAGTTCACGTTAAAAATAAAAAAAGCCCCTATTTTACCAGTTTCTTGTGTACTATGCGATGTCAGTTCACGTTAAAAATAAAAAAGCCCCTATTTTACCAGTTTCTTGTGTACTATGCAATGTCAGTTCACGTTAAAAATAAAAAAAGCCCCTATTTTACCAGTTTCTTGTGTACTATGCGATGTCAGTTCACGTTAAAGAACACCAGATGGCCGAGACATGCCCATTGATGTCACTCTTTTTGGGCATCAGCGTAGCAGACTGCGCTCGCAGTTCAGTGTGCTTTGTGCGCTTTCGCATCGTCGGCAGATATCGTTACTTTTCAAGAATATTAGACGCTATTGGCCGCGAGATCGAACAGAGTCGGCACCTAGCGGCGAGTGGACGAAGCCCCGTCGTGTGGATGGCTCCTTGCGTCGTCTGCTAGCCACAGACACCGCGTTCGCGTGTGTGTGTACGTCTTGCACATACTCAGAGGATAGCTTATTCCGTTGTGTTAGCAGAGCATCAAATGCTTGTACGTATGCCTACACGACATACACAAGCATTTCGCCTTCCAAGACTTGTATGCACTCCAGTATGTGAGTTCATGCACGTATGCACTCCAGTATGTGAGTTCATGCACGTGTCAGTGTGGCGCTAGGTGTGATCATCGTACCGTCCTTTCGCCAAAATCATTTCAATGTGGGTGCCACTTTATCGTTCAAACAGATCACATAATGCAGCTGGCGTCATCCTAAACGAAAGAATAGTGCTAAGTGTCGAGATGTGAATGTAGAATTTTAACGACACTGTTTCGTAAAGTGTTGGTGATATCTAAATCCTTGTGATACCGCAAAGCGTGGACTATAGCGTCTGCAAAGGCCGGTTAGTAGTAAAGAAGACCTCAAGCCACGCATTTCTGTAGCGTTACACGTTTTCATGCTAACAGAAAAGCACAAAGTTCTACTTCATCTTATTACGCCTAAATTTACACTGGCTCTTCTCTCTCTCTCTCTCTCTTTTGTAGTCGCTATAGCAAGAAGTATATAGTTAATTGGCTCAGTCAAGCAAATCTATTTATATTGTGGTATAGGCAGAACACAAGTTAAACACGTACAAATAAAGCAAGAAAAAAACATCGACCACAGTGAAAAAAAAATTGTGACCGAAGGCCAGCACCACATTGATTGGCGGTCGATTCCACGAAAGATCGAAAAACGGTGTATATTTGATGTTTCCGATTTTCCTGATAATTTTGTATGTTGTGCACATATGACTGCACAGTACGAAATCGTAGTTCGTTTTCAAATAAAAATTTTTTTCAACACAGCAAAATTCGACAAGTGTCGCCGGTTGACGACGACCATTTTACGAAGAGTGCGTTTTCGTAACTTCGGAACCATGCTGGCAGCTACTCAAGCTATATATTACAAATATCTTTCTTTTGAGCGGAAGTAGAAGTAAAGAGGAAATAGCTTCTATCATTTCATGGAATTCTGAGCAAATTATGTATTTTTAAAAATTCCCGAAAAACGCTGCGTTTTTGAAAATTAGTCGAATTTGGGACGCTATGGCTACTTCTGTGAACATCTTGGCTTGTTCATATTTGCAGTATGAATAGGCCTTTATGTGAATAATGAACTTCTGCATTGGTATTTCTGTAATAATTTTGAAACTAGTAAATTTTCATGCTCGAAACACCAAAAAGAGAAAAGTGCTCCTTGATTCAAAAATCTATAATAAAAAAAACCCAATCTCAATTTTGTTCAAAGTCCCCCAAAAATGTTCTCAAAGGACTGCAGAATGATATTATGAAAAAACATGTTGCATCATTTTTATTAGAACAAAAGCAGAAAATGTCAAACATTGTGTTTCCAGAGCGTGGTGGCTACTGCGTAAAGGACATCTCTAGTAACAAGAAAATACAGTAACACGTCTTTTTTCTTCTCTGAGCTTCCCTAAACAACAGTAATGATCTATGGTCGGAAATTGGGAACTGTTTTGTAAAGAAAAAGACCGTTCCAATTAAATGCATTCGCGTGGTTTGCGACTTCACGCCAGTGTTAGACATCCCTCAGTCCACAGTAGGCATTTTCAGTTGTAGCCTCCTTTTCTTTCATCTATTTCAGTTGAGTATAATTCATATCTTGAGTGCTAAAGGACGCATTCCCTCCATGCGTCTCTTATGCTGTTGTGCTGTGCCAGAATTGAGAGATTAATATAAAAGCCAAGGTCTCTTCATGAATGGAAATGAATGTCTGGAGAGCGCGGTCGCCAAGAGGTGTGGTTTTTGTTGGCCCAAATGTGTACGTTGTCAAACCTTATGTGATCAATGCAGAGTTTAAAAAGAATCGATTACGTGAAGATTGGTGGCAGCAGTTCTGGCCACGGACAAACACGTTTTGTTTGCATTGCATCTGCTTTGTTTTGCATCTCCTCGTATCTCTTGAAGCAGTGCTGGCATATCTGGTCTCCCTCTTGAATTGAGCGCGCATCCTACTTCATGACCCTCCGCAAAAGAGACTCGATCCGATATCTTCTACATAACGGAAAATTCCACTGCAGCGGAATTTTCTTTTTGTGCACCATGAGACAGTCCGTACAAAATATCGGTCATGGCTATAACGCCTACCCATAGCCACCTTCAGAGCGTAGGACAGTGATCGCATCAAAGCGAAGCACAATTTGGATGCTTAACTTCTATCTCAGGTGGTGTTTGGCTGACTGGCACAGCGTGCCCGTGCCGGCCGTGCTCGTTGCTGTCGTCTGCTCACGCGGGCGTCTATCGCGCCGCCCTTTGCACCTGTCCGCGTAACGCATGCTACTCCGTTTACACGAAGGCGTGTAGCGCGGGCCACTCGATCCGCCGCCCGATCCGCACGGTGCGGATCCAGAGACCGGGCGGGAGAGCGACGAGCGGTGAGAAATGTATCGTGTAACCAACGCAATCGACACCCCAGCATTTTCTCATGCAGAGCGACAAAGCCTGGCAAACCAATGTGTGGCTGTTGTGCTTATAGGTTGCACTGCGGTACTCGCCGTTCACCACTGTCGCCATTTGCGATTTCTCACATTCTTACAATGCATGATCGACTCAGCTACACAAATTTCGCGTTTAGCTTTGTTGCTTTTATATAAGCGCATTTACTCAAAAAAAATTATCTAGAGAAATCAAAATGTCCGTGCTGCCCGTCGATGAGGAATATAAGTGGTGTCGCAAATGCATTTAATTGGACCGCTCTTGTTTTCTTTACAAAACAGATCCCACTTTCAGACAATAGATCATTACTGTTGTTTAGCGAAGCTCAGAGAAGAAAAAAGACGTGTTACTGTATTTTCTTGTTACTAGAGATGTCCTTTACGCAGTAGCCACCACGCTCTGGAAACACAATGTTTGACATTTTCTGCTTTTGTTCTAATAAAAATGATGCAACATGTTTTTTCATAATATCATTCTGCAGTCCTTTGAGAACATTTTGGGGGACTTTGAACAAAATTGAGATTGGGTTTTTTTTATTATAGATTTTTGAATCAAGGAGCACTTTTCTCTTTTTGGTGTTTCGAGCATGAAAATTTACTACTTTGAAAATTATTAGAGAAATACAAATGCAGAAGTTCATTATTAACATAAAGGCCTATTCATACTGCAAATATGAACAAGCCAAGATGTTCACAGAAGTAGCCATGGCGTCCCAAATTCGACTAATTTAAAAAAACGCAGCGTTTTTCGTGAATTTTTAAAAATACATAATTTGCTCAGAATTCCATGAAATGATAAGAGCTATTTCCTCTTTACTTCTACTTCCGCTCAAAAGAAACATATTTGTAATATATAGCTTGAGTAGCTGGCAGCATGGTTCCGAAGTTACGAAAACGCACTCTTCGTAAAATGGTCGTCGTCAACCGGCGACACTTGTCGAATTTTGCTGTGTTGAAAAAAATTTTTATTTGAAAACGAACTGCGATTTCGTGCTGTGCAGTCATATGTGCACAACATACAAAATTATCAGGAAAATCGGAAACATCAAATATACACCGTTTTTCGATCTTTCGTGGAATCGACCTGGCACATTGCGCTTCTCTCACACGTAATAGGAGCGTTAGATCGGCTTCGTGCATTAATGTGGGAATAGAGGGCGTATGTATCACCACGAGGCTGCTGTCAACGTGCTTTATTCGCCGACGATAGACTCAAACAGCTCAAGGCGAAACGCCGCTGTGTACAATTGAATGTGTGCCACCAACCGCCTATCCACACCAACGCGACGACGGTGCTGCCACCTACAGCCTGATCTCGCGGCGAATACCATATCCCGAGCTCAGCGCTCCCGAGATACTCTTAAAAAAACTGCAAGAGTGTAGTACGTCTGAATTTACCAGACCATATGCACGCTATATAGGTCGTGTTGTGGAATATTTTTGTTTTATAACAGCCGCTTCGGCCAGCAGGCAGCAGTGTTTCGCTGTGTACTTTTCGCTACTGTTGCGTGCTGTCAGCCTGCAAAAATTAAAGTAAATCGCGTTGCAGGAAACAAAACTTAAAAAAAAAGCACAGTTTCACTGCGAGGGCGAAGCAATGAATGCGACAGCAAAAAAATGTAATGTTATACGAAGTAAGGCTAGCAGCTAACTCTTTTGGATCCGGTCTCGCGTAACTCTACAAAACGATTGTATAAGGGAATACAGCGGTTCCAGGGAGCGAAGCGGTTTTTGTGTTGTCTCTCGTCTCAACGCCAAGCAAGCAGTGAGAGCACAGCCCGAACTGGGGTATACGACTTAGCAGTGACTTTGTCTGGGCAAGTTGGTGCGACATTTGCAGATTAGAACAGCACGAAGGACGGGACGAAAGACCTGTGGTTAATGTGTCTTTCGTCCCGTCCATCGTGCTGTTCTAATTTGCAAATGGAGTATACGAGCCGCCTACTGACGTCTGTCGAGATAGCGCGCTCGACAGTGCTCGCGACCGCGCCCTTTTGATCAAAGTTCGCAGTTGCTGCTCGAGCTCCCACAATCGATGCTTGCTTCTGTCGTAAAAGCAGGGACTGTCTCTCACCACTGTATCCCGGGCAGTCGCACAGAATGTGCTGTAGCGTCTCCTCGCAACGACAGGCACCGCGATGAGCGTTGTCATCTCTAGCGCACCTTGACAATAGATCAGTGTCCGTTGAAGCCATTCTTACATGTCGTCGACAGAAGACATCGCAGCTGAAGGCGACGAAGGCGTTACTTCGGTTTTCAAAAGAAACGGACTTGGAGAAGCGGCTGTGACAGTGATGTCGCGTACCACGCAAGAGTGATGGAATGTGACTTGGCTGTGTGTATGCTGTGTTATGTGCTTTCTCTCTCTTTCCTCTCCATCTTTCAATCCCCCCCCTTCCTGTTCTCATGTTTAGGGTAGCAAACAGGTTGACCTAAACTGGTTAACTTGCCTGCCTTTCCTTCTGTACTATTTCCTTCCTTATCGTAAAAAAACAGCGAAAAAAGTGAGACGAAGCACACAGGAAGGGAAGGAAGAGAACAAGAGCTGACTTACCTTCCTGTGTGCTTCGTCTCGGTTTTTTTGCGCCGTTTTTGAGAAGGATCAATACCAACTGACCCGGCTTACCTCATCTCTTCTTGCTTTTAGTTGTGAACGATCAAAATCGTCCCAACCAAAGAGCATTCGCTCACGAGCGTTCGTTCTTCAGCTCAGAGTGGGATTCATCCACATCTTGCTATATAGAAACCGTTGACGGTCGCGGGAATGCGCTTGGCAACGACCACTTTTATGGCATGCCACTCGGACGTTATGTCCGCGTTCTGCGTGGTAGCGTTGACAGGATACTTTTTTTGTTTGTTTGTTTACGCGCGGACAAAAAGATGCGCCATGCACTTCGTCCCCTTTGAGCGCTGGGCACGGCGTTCCCTCCGCGCCATTTTTTCGAGATGGCACTAGTCCCCCTCCTTCCCGTCTCCCCAACGCCTTATCTTATTCCGCGCACGATGTGCAAACCCAAAGTTCCCTATTTTTCATCGCCCGTATAGCATCTTCTATTTCTCTTGAAGTGATTGAACGCGAATAAAGTTTCTTAGAGAGGCCCTCTCAGGTTCTTCCAAACTTTCTACGGCTCCTGATACGAATACTTTCAGGCGGCCCCGTTTCCCATTTTTTTTCTACTTCTAAAGCCCTTACCAAGGATTTATTCATAGTCTACGGCGATGCAAACCGTCCTTTCCCGTGTTGCTATAGGGCGATCGTCGCACGTATTCGTCGCTGTCGTCTTGTCTAATTAAACGCGTCGTCGTACTTAACTCTGTCACGAACAAAGCTGCTGCTATTTCTGGTAGAATTTCAGGTCTTCTTCAGAGCGGCCTTCTACATTTCTTTATATACACGCGTAAGGCTCAACCTTAAAACGTAGAACTGCCTCAGGCGCGTGTTCACGTCGCCTACGATGCGTTTGGAGGAACGGGGCTCCCTTTGTGCTAGAAACATCTATCTTTTTTTTCCCCTCTTCATGACGCGTGCTCATTCGGACATGCCTCAAGTGATTCTTTTTTTCGGTCTCAAAGGGCAAGACATTTTTTTCTCTACTTATTCTTGTTCATGTTTTGAAGTGAGCTGAACAAGCTACGCGGCAGAATGCAATGCAAGCAGGAATAAGATAACACTAAGAAGGTTTCTTATTTTGCTGAGAGATTCCGCGCGTGACAATGACATCTTTGTTAAAAACTCCCATTAAAATATTGTACTAGGAACGCGACGGGCGTGTTTGTCTTATTTACAATTCTGTGCATATTTATACCATAATGTGGTTGCATTCACGTAACCCACTTATTACACTTCACTGCCCGCGGCAAGCTATCTTTTCGTCCACTTTCTTTCTTCACAATTACCTCACATTTATTACAAAAAAAAAAAAAAAAAAAAAAAAAAAAAAAAAAAAACATCCCCTATACTTTCCTTGGCATTATTGTCTGTTAGTTCTCATTAATATTGTGTATAACAAAGAAAACGAGCCCTTGAAATTAACACTTCTTTCCTTTTATTACACTTCACGTATTACAAAATGTTGTCGCTCCCCCGCTTTCACACAAACGTCAATCGGAGGGCAAACGAAGCGCAAAAAACTGCACTCTTCGACAAATGTGTACGTTCCTAATTCGTCTGTAGTGGTGCGATAATCTCGACGTTGGATATACAGTGACACTTCCTATAGGCCGAGAGTGTTGCGAATGCCTGCGCCTATGGCTACGTTTTCCCAGTTGTTGTTTATGTGGCGCGCAAATGACCTTAATCGTGCCTCTCCTGCGAACACGCCTTCTGGTGGAGCGTGTCGATATTCCTGTGTTACCAGGAGACGCTGTGTGCACGAATTCAGGAGGCGTCGAAAAAGACCTGGCATCGTTGGGCAATGAGTGCAGACTTACTTAGCTGAACGTACGTTACTAGGAGCCAGTGCTTATAATTCGCGGAAAGAAAACGAACACGCGGAAAGCGAAGTTTCGGAACGAAAACGGTGACTACGCCAACCACAATCACTCGCTGTATAACAAGGAAGTTTCAGCGCACAGAGATAACGAGAGAAAGAATGGTAGCACAGAAACAACTGACAGATATGCGTTGACATTGCCTCGGCTGGAATGTTTGCAAACTAAGATATTGAATGAGAGTCAAAGTTTGCGAAACAATGCAACCGCCGCGCCAACATAACTTTCGTGACCGTCGTTTCGTAGGGGTCGCGCAGGCCGACGTCAATACAAAAGAAACCCTCTTTGCTCTTTCCGGCTACGACCGGAATCGTGGTGCCATCCGCAGCGCCCCCACTCTACACCCTTTGCTCAACGCTGTTACCCATTTCTTGCCGCACAAAGAACGCTTTGACTCGCCTTCGCTTTCATTCTATGTCTACTACGCGGTCCCGCCGGAACAGTAAAAAATATCTAATTGTAAACCCGGCTGAAATTCAAAAGGGTTTTCTTTTCTATGCTCTCAGGCTATGCAGCGCTCCGCTGCACTCCATAGGGAAAAGCAGTGGCGATCGATTTTCCAAAGGGCTCCATGGCGTTCGCACCGCTGCACTTTGCTTTCTGTCTCTCTTTTTTTTTTGTAATCTTGCTTCCCTTAAACAGGCCCACTGGCGGAGCAAGAGCGACACGCCCCAGTGCAGAATCCGTCTTGAAGCACTGAGCCAGAAATATTGCCCCAGCGATTTGCAAGATTTGGGGCCACCACACTTCAATGCATTCAAGAAAAAAAAAAGCGCTGTTAGTGACCACTACCCGATTCACAGAGAGCCTATTGCAAGTAGCATTATTGAAGATGAATCGTTTCCAAGTTTCCGAATTCTAATCTAAAAAAAAAACTAGATATTTCGGCAACAACGACATTGCCTCACTGGGCATGATTCGGTAATATGTTTTGACACATGTATCCACCATCTTCCACTCGCGCATATTATCATTACGGAAGCTAAAACCGAAGCATTTTCCATGGCATTGTAAATTGACGCATTCTTCTTTAGGCCTTTTTAACAAAATGTGACACTCAAGCGTATAGACATTGCGTTCCAGCGAACGAAAAAGCATTGCATTTCACGAACCTGATTTTAAAACCATTAGTCATGGTTATATACATGTTAAAAAAAAAAATGAGGTCCACTTTACGTCAAGTCGAGCTCTAATTTTAACTATGACGCTATTGAATACTGATAAAGCGTGTTTAAGCAAGATACTGATAAAACGTGACCATCAAGAAAGCGAAAAACCAAGATCGCAAAACAATACATGGTCGTCTCAGTTCGCTATCACAACGGACCCGCCAAGTTCTCAAGAAATGTTTAGCAAAACAAGTTTTCACATCCTCTCACGTCTATTTTGGCCGAAAGCTTACGTCTGGCATAACCAAGCTGTTAATTAGTGTGCAATTGTTATTATGTTCTCTTTTTAAGCCATATAAAAAGGTCCTTTTCTGCGCTTCGTTAGTGAATGTAAATTATGATACCTTCGAGCCGGCTCTGCCTAAAAATTATGCGCAATATAAGAAGAAAAAAAGATACTGGAAATACGAAACACTGGCCATGTTCTGCTCCGCCTTTACCAATATCCCAAAGAAGGAATCCTGTTCGCTCATACATACACGTGCTTTGCTATTGTAGAAACGTCTAAGGTGACCAATTCGTTTCAAACCATCTTCAATCTTCTTGTGCTTCGCTATGCTTGTAGAATATTGAACAGTTGCAACAGGACATCACTGAACAGCTACAAACAACTGTTACGTATGGTCGTATCAAAGTCCCATCGTAATAACAGGTTTGCAGTTATGGAGCATGCCATAGGCGCACTCGCTGGAGTCTGAATTAGGCAGCCGTTTCAAATGGACATGAAGCTATGTCAACTAAACAACACATTAGAGTAGTTCCGGCATTTTCCGCATGTTTGTTTCAGTCTTTGAGCACTGTATACCATATTGAATGTCATTACAATACATCGCTGCATATTGCTGTTTAGAATATCATACCTAATTGAATCGAGGGAAGAAATAAGCATTATTAATGGGGCTAGTTAAGTATGCCAGATAAATTGCAAAGTGGTGTATCATTTGTATACTGCTCAAATTACTAGGGACAAGCTTTCTTCTAATTATAAGCATTCTAGGCTACAGGCACTATTCGTGGTGCTTGTAAAGCTTACTTTCTGCGGCTCACTTCACGATAAGTCACGCCGTATAATAAGAATATATTAAAAAGAAGCAGTCTTGGTGAGAAGCAGGTTAATTTTGAGCATCCTTTCTTATTACTTGTGTTACCGATAAGTAGCAAAAGGGCAGTTACAGTGTTTAGTATTGCGATCTTCTAATTGCTTCTCAACAAAGCTGACAAACAGGGCAGGAAATTTCCTGCTAAATGCTTCAGTTTTAGAGCGCAGCTCTTAGGCGCCCGTTCCTGCGTTGAGCGGCGTTGCCGTCGCCGTCGCCGTTGGTGGCGTAACCAGTAGACATGAAAAAAAAAATCACAGCATATCCACGGGGTGAATGATGATGAGTGGGGCGAAGCTACGGAGGGAATCATCTGTAAACCGTGAAACTCTTCCGTGAAATGCGCCCAGTACATAATATAAAGAGTGTGAAACATCGCGTATATATTAAACATCAAACTTTTATTGTACTGTTGGTTTACGTGGTCCCTTCATTATCAATTGTGATCGGTGAAATGCAAGGAAGAAGTCCGCTCCCGAGCGAAAGAGCGCCAAGAGCGACCGCATTCCCCGCTCGCCCTGTGCGAATTAAAGACAAGGCTAGAGGGAAGACAGGACGCGCGTTCCACGACGCGAGGTCGGTAGCATGCCCAACGAAAGCCAACGGAAGGCGATCGTGCAAGTGCTCCGGCTTCGCATCGCCTCATGGTTCCATTTAGCGTCCCAAAACCAAACATATTGCTCAAGGTGTGCCTTGCGTTTTTCGTAGAAATAATTTCTTTATCATGTACATTAAGACGAAAAGTTGAAAGCCCACTAGAGTGTATCGCCCGCAAAGTATGTCTTTTAGTGTGATTTAACTCTCGTACGGCAGGGTCCTCGCGCCGTTGCCGGTCCACCTCGCCCGATCGTCAACGGGCGAGGTGGACCGGCAACGGCGCGAGGACCTACTACTACTACACTTTAAGAAAAACATCTGGCGTTCTTTCGTTCTGCTTTTACAAAACATCTGATGTCTTTCGTTGGTTTATTTCATCAATCAACGGCGTTTTGAACAAAATTTTTATTGTTTAATCACGCACAGGAGAAATCTCACCAGGCACTACCTTGGAGGTAAACAATGGCTGCTAATGGCAATGAGAGACAGAAGAAGTCGGCTTTTAGCTAACACTTACACTTCTACTTCTACTAACGTTTCCTACTGGAACATGCCAATGGCTGCTAATGGGAAATGAGAGACAGAAGAATTCGGCTTTTAGTTAATGCGAACGCTGCGAATATTTTATTGTTCAACAACGCACAGGAGAAATCTCCCACCGGCACCACCTTGGAGGTCAAAGCGTAAGACTTGTTACTCACTACTACGACCACGACGACTACGAGGGACGAACGGGTGCCGCCTTAAGGAGCTTCGCCCCTAATAAAATCAGAAAAAAATACCCAGGATCGAATGGGGGCCCTCTGCGTGGCAGTAGAGTATTCTGCCACAGAGCCACGCTGGTGCTTGAAACTCATTTGCAAGAAGACCCTATACAGGCGTCATGTCGGGCATGGAATCGTGTTAGCCTATGTAATATAGCGTGGAAGAAGAGTAAAATAACAACCAGTCATCACGAAATGCTAATTGCGTACCGAGTGTGTGGTTTATTGCTTCCCGCCTACTGCAAAGTGCTCAGCCATAATTATTCATCGTCATCAGCCACATGCAGCGTCAACAAAGTGCACATATACCTTACAGATGTGTAGGGGGTACCTCGCTTATCCGCAAAAAGACGAATAATGGCGCAGTGAGGGCTGTGCTACTTCACAAAAGTTATGATTGGTGGCGCAGTGGATACCTTGCATGTGTGCTTGTATTAGTTGACCCAAGGGAGTTTAGAGCGGGCTCTAGGTAGAAGGACGAAAGAGAGCCAACGCGTAGCACTCGAGGGCTGGCAGTTTCAGGGTCAATATGTAAGGAATGTTACATTGCTAAGACTGCGGAAAGCCAAAACATCGAACACAGTTGACGTTGTCGCAACACGAAGCTGCGCTCAGAATTCCCATTTGGCAGTATCGTAATAGTCGGTGAATTTCTTTAGCAGCATTGTTTTACCGCAGCCGACGAACTTGCTCATTACTGGGACATGTTCGAGCTGACCCTAAAGCTGTTTCTCTCAGGCCGACTGACGAAAGCATGTCTCGCTAATGTCGCGTAGCTTTGCAGTATCTCCATGGCCCACTTTCCTTAACCTCCTCATCATGAAGGTCAAGCAGCGTCTGCGAGAAATGCGCAACAAAATACGAGTGTCAGCAAAAGTAGGGCAAGAAATAGTTTATCACACTAGTTTCCAATCTAACAGTACTTTGATGTAACATGCAAGTAATCTCGCTTGACTCCTATCTACTGGGTAAGCCCTCTTTCATAACGCTCCCTCTGCTCGACGGACACTTCCAGAGATGTTAACGTTCACTAATCGCTCGGGCAGTGAAATACGTAAGCAGCCTCAAAGAGTGACGCAAGTTAAACATAAAATCTACCAACGCCGAAGCGAGGAAAGCGACGTAGAGCGCTTTGGTATTCTTTCCAGGTGAGATTAATTTTCATTCGGCCTCACTTCTAGACGTCACCGTTCCCTGAAAGTCGACTGATTGGAGTCAATTCAGGCTAATGCATCACGCTTATTGAGCAGCTGTCGGGAGCTGTAAGCATATTAAGGTTCAATGCATCGTAAAGTGCACGGCTATAACTACGCCGGGCTATTCGTGTTTCCTTAGCCGACTTCAGCCCGAAAGCGGGTAAGAATTACCTCTTACCTCTTAGACCGGTAAGAATGATTCTCAGGGACACGCAGCCCGGATAGGCCCTGGCGTTACTTCATCATATTAGGCCTGCTGCATATGCAGTAAAGAACACGAGGCGACTTCAAAGCACACTATAGAGCTGAACAGCTTCTTCTTCATTAGTTCACTTACCGTTGCCACTGCTATAGTGTTCTTATATACTTTTATAGTTTTGTATCTACGTTTTCTGTACCTTGCATATTGTCTGTTTAAATTTCTGGCCTTAGATAGAAGCCCTGTGGAAGTTCTCGAGAAAGGTTGAGACAAATCCCCTACACCGGAGACGAAACGAGTCTCATTGTTCTATGAAAAAATAAGACAATTATACTACAGGCCTAACAGAGGTGAATGATTGCATTGGATTCAGTATTGTAGGAAAGGCTAGGAAACCTATGGGTTTCCAGAGAGCAATGAGCTGTATTTGTAAGATATTGCATAGGTAAAGGACAAGTACGAACGCTCTACGAATATTTTTCAGGGAACACAATGAGCGCAGCTGCTCGAAGACAGGGTCTACGTGCGGCCATTTCAGCTTCCTTCTCTGTCTACCGCTATTCAGGGTTAGAGCATTCCGCGAACTTTTTGTCGTCAGTGTTTTGGCTTCACCAAATGCGTCGACTAGTTATGGGGCGGCGCCAGGTAACTTCTTACTGGAAAGGGTGTGACTTTTAGGCTTACGCAAAGCCTAAGGCTAAAACTTAGGCGCAGGCTCGACATTGTTCTTTTTTCGTGAGAACGCTTCATTCAGCGGCAAAGCATGCAACGGAGCGGTAAAAGAGGACATCGCCGTTATATACGCAAGCAATGAAGGCAAATGCTAAATCGTGGCAATCTGTCTCGGCAGATACAATCATCACCAGATTTCGCGCACTTAAGTCTGTTTTGCCTCTCATTCCACGACCATTTTCGAGAACTAGGCATTGTCTTAGGTTCATACGTTCTTTTCACGGACAGTGGTGAAGCCCGCAGGCTGCCGTCACCACTTGATTTCGCCAAGTTATTTTCAAGAATATGCAGAACCTCCTCACATTAAACCTTCTTTTACGACCACCCAGTGCGCGTTATCGCTTATGATGGAACTAGGTTGTTTTTTTTACACGAAAGTGTTTTATTCCGGGGTCCATCAAGACTTTACTGACGTATTTCCGTCACCGATATAACGTGGGTAAAATGCACACTAACGGATGAGAAAGAAAGAAGCCAAGAAAAAGTCACAGTTTCACCGCAAGGGCGAAGCAACGAATGCGATAGCAACAAATTGTAGTGTTACACGAAGTGTTTTGTATCCCATCTCGCGTAGCTACAAAAAGATGGTTTAAGAGAATACGGCCGCTCCAGGGAGAGATGCTCTCCGCATAGTCACTTCGCGTTGAGAGCGCAGCACGTAGAAGGGTATACGAGCCGCCCGCTGTGATGGCTGTCAAGATAGCGCGCGCGCCAGCGATCGCCACCGCGCCCTTAGATTGAAAGTTCAAATGTTGGTGCTCGCGCGACCCCCCCCCCCTCATCGCGTCTTTTCGTGGTCGTTAAAGATGGGCGAGGCGCTTCCTGTCTGCTTCGACGGCAGGCCTCCCGAGCGGGGTGATGTTATCGCATGCACCCTCCGAGCGACGGAAATGGGCTGGCTCGTTTGATCTCTGCTTCGGGCGCGTTCGTCGCCCCCGCTCGCGCGCTTTTACCCGCGGTAGAACATACGATGCGCGGTGGATCTTATGAATTCGGACTTCATACCGGAAGGACATGACGGCGACGGCAACGACAAAAACCCGCCGAGGCTGTAGATATAATTGCTATCGCAATAAAATGTTCCGCCACCAGCAATCAAGCCCACCACTTCTCGGACCGCGACGATAGGCGTCCGGCGCTCTACCAACTACGCCATCGGACCACATGCACGAGCTCCCACAAACGCGCCATATATCTCTCACACATTCTATCTCGCAAGGTGCTCTCTGTTAGCGGGGCAAGGGGAGGCGGGGTGGTGTCACTGTTTGTGAGCAGTGAAGAGAAGTACTGCGTCATGACACAAACGAGAGCCGATAGAGCGCGATTCGGCGACGACGCAGTTAAAGCGTCTCGATGTCAGCGAGGAGCGCTGGTAGCGCTAGCATCGATGATTCGCCCTAAACGCAGTTCTTTTCCTTTCCCTTCGTGTTAGCGTGTAACGGCTCGTTGTCAGAGTAGAGCAACTTCTACTTGCATTAACGGTGTTTCGCAGCCACCTACTGCTTCGAGTGCGGCAGGACCGACTAATAAAACTGCTGCAATAGCCGCCGCAGAAAGGCAACGACGTCAACGCGTGAATTTCGTGCAACTGTGAACTTTTCAACTGTGGAGCAGCTGTGACCGTTTACGGGCGCGGTTGTGATCGCTGGCGCGCGCGCTATCAAGCAGGCATCAATGGACGGCTCGCATACCCTTATACGTGCTGCGCTCGCAACGCTAAAAGACTGTACGAAATCCGCTCCTCTCCCTGGAACAGCCGTATTGTCTTACACCAGCGCTTTGTAGAGTTACGCGAGACTTGATCTAAAAGAGTTAGCTGCCAGCCTTACTTCGTACAGCATTACAATATGTGGCTATCGCAGTCATTGCTTCGCCCTTGCGGTGTAACTGTGTTTCTTTTTTTTTTGCTTCTTCAAAAGGTTTTTGCGAGCTGCAACTGAGTAAGCGATCTTTGATGTCATCTCGAATAGCGCATTAAGAATGGAGAAAGAGAACGCATCTGCGAGCAGTATTCTCTCTCTCTCTCTCTCTTTTTCTTTTTGTGCTCTCTTCATTTCTATACGACATGAAAACGCGATACGTGCGCCACTTACTGTCATTCGTATTACATATAGTTATGTCGTCCAAATATTTGCATCATTAAGGCGAAAGGCTTAGATAGCTCATCAAACGCAAAAGTTTACCGGCGTTCCGCGTCGGTGTCGCTGGTCGCGGCGTCAACGCGAGTGATGCAAAAAATCATCATAACGTGATGGCGTCACCATATGAAGTCATCATGACGTCACATACAGGCAAAATGACGTCACTGTGCCGTCGCATACCATTACGTCACATTGCGGCGTCATCACATGACATCCTTGCTTGGTCAAAGGTGGGTCGACCACGGAGGCAGTGCAAAACCAACCGAGGGGCCTCCGATCCTGGAGGCAGTGCAAAACCACGTTAGGTGCAGAAAGCTTTCAGAGGGTGGCGGAGCAGGATCAACACATCGACTGATAAGGAAATGACTTTCGCCTTCCAGTCGTCTTAGGTGAATGCGTAAGGGACCCTGTGAGTTTTTTAATACTAAGCAGGATGAGTTAACGACCTCATTCTTATGTATATATAGTTATTTGCATGTTCGTGGGCAACGTATAGAATGACTTTTTGACACCACAATCAAAGAAAATAGGCAGGATAATAAGAAGTTATTACCTAATGTAGGAAAATACTAGGACCCTTTACAGACGAGTAAGTAAATACTTGCGTCGTTTTGCCTCATTCTTTCGGGTAGGGTAGGGTACGTCAGGAGGGGTGTACGCCCCTGTCTCCCCCCATTTGTCGTAAGGCTAGCCAGCGGGGTTCAACCCACCACCGTCCTTGCCTTTCATTTGTCCCTTTGCTCTTTGTCTTTTTGTAAAATATATCTGAAGTCTGAGGAACAAAATGGTAAGCGAACAAAACTACAGATGCGCGAGCAACAGCCGCAGCAAAAACAAAGAGGACAGGAGGCTTCAGATGAAAACTGCCGGCTAAATTTATGGCGTTGCGAAATCGTGATGCTTACAGATGGCACCCGAACGGCATAAGTTTGGAGTCCCAAGACAGCGGTATATCACGCTTATGCAGCCATTATTACATTTGGTATCAGGGATAAAAAAATATATATATCTTCAGCTACCCTATTTCAAGCCAAAGGACGTCGTTTTTCTTCGCGGCGATAGCTGTGGACACAGCGTTGTTCCGATTCCCGTCAAGCGCACGCATTGCGACGTTGTCCCATTGTGCAAAGTTCTTGACGACCCCATTTGAATTATGCGCCATACGCGGCGGATGGTTGATGCTCTAACGCAAGTGGGACTCAACGTCGCCGAATGCGAAGATATGTGATGCCAGCCGTATAAAAGAATGACCCTCAAGGGGAAAGCAAGCGCCTGGCTCAATGTCAAGGTCAAAACGCTGTGTATAGATTGTTTGCGCGATCCCATATTATTACCTGTGATTGCGCCATATTTGAGAAGAGGTAAAAGTGCTTTTTTGGCGTTAATGTCTTCGGTTTCGTTTTCCTTTTCATCTTGAGCAACCAGAAACATTT
This sequence comes from Rhipicephalus sanguineus, assembly GCF_013339695.2. Taxonomy (NCBI): domain Eukaryota; kingdom Metazoa; phylum Arthropoda; class Arachnida; order Ixodida; family Ixodidae; genus Rhipicephalus; species Rhipicephalus sanguineus. The sequence goes on from NC_051178.1 coordinate 224,794,543, forward strand.
ACGTTTTCTTATCGTCCACCGCAATTCCGTCAAATCAGCTCGAATGAATGAAGTGGTTTACTTTGCCTTCATGATGGTTTAAAGATAATATTGCATTATGTATTATCTAACAATTAAGTGCAGATGATTTGATAATAGTTCTCTAATTCTCAGCTTCACAGGATAAACAGTTCACGGGACGACACGTCCGCAGTGACGCAAACTGAAGCCGTGCTGTAATGGAATCGTGTCCGTTAAAGATATAAATAACAAGATTGCGCCAAATATCCAATACCGTTTTTGAATATTCTTTACAACTTCGTTTACAGCGCGATTGTAAACTCAAGTGGTCGTTCGCGAGAGGACGTAAACGAGTTATTGTCATGTACCTACTCCAGGTATTTGACGATGATCCGGATAGTTCGATGTGTTACAGAAGAAAATATGAATGTCAAACGTTTTTAAAAAAAACACGGTAGCGTTAAACAGCTTGTTTCCCAGAAATTTCTTTGTCGGTGTCGGCGTCTCTGGTTGTGAGTCAAAAACCAACGTCGTCTGTGAGCGAAAATTTGAGATATATACAAATAAAGAAAATAAAAAAATATTCGATTTGAGTAGGAATCGAACCCAGGACTTCTGGGTGGCAAGCAGGTGTTCTACCAGAGAGACACAAACGTGTTCGAAATTGTTTCAAAAAAAAAAAACCCTGAAAAACCACTATATGAATGTTACGTAGTGCGGAGAGTGTCACTGGCACATGTAGTATTGCTTGACAGAATCGCAGAATCGCAGCAGGCGTCAAAACATGTTTATCGCGCAGCGAGTGGTTGGTTTAAAGGTCCGTTAGCTACAGATCACACAGGCACAATTGATTATCATCGTCGACAACAGCATCAACAACGTGTGCATCTGCGTAGGTGCGCGTGTTGCCTTACGGACCCGTCATGGGTACCTCGCCAACTACAGCAAAAGGAAGAATTATGTCGTAGCGGGCACTTCGCAGCTGTACTTGCAGATAGGCATTCTAAGATAGTTTGAAAGGGCCGATTTGCAGGCACACAGATGTTCCTTTCTTTGCGGCACGGTTTAGGTGTCCAGCGAGAAGAGAATCCAAGCTAGCGATTGAGAAGGCGACGCGAACAGGGTCCGATTACGCTATCGCGTTCTACTCTTGAAGGCGAAGCTCAAGCGTCCTCCAAGTTCTTTTTTTTTTTAATTTTTCAATAGGTTGTTGAGGATGGGTAAATAAGCTATGGAGATGAAGTTTGAATGAAAGTAAAATAATAAAGGAATGAGAATAAAATAAATTAAACACAGTTTGGTGAAAAAGTAATGGGGGCTTTAATGTCAGAAAGTTCAAATTGCATTGATCCGATAAGACGCTCTTTTTTTACTCGTGTGGGTAGTCTTTTGTGACATTATATGTGACCGGCTGCGATTTAAGCACCGTTTCTTTACCTCCTTCGTTTCCATCCTACTTCCTCACATCTATATTCATATCTATATTACGCATGGTCGTTTCTCTCTCTCTGTCTTTATATATCTTTGTGCCTTGCTTCTGAACGACAGATTCGCATCTCGCTTTCCTATTACAGTAGTTCTGTCATCTTTGTATCCACGTGCATTCCTCCACCGGAAATAGAAACTATACAGAGCCCGTGATGCCTCTCTTTTGTTTGGCCCTCATAGCAATGAGCGAGTTACTGCTAGCTTCTGACTGCTGGAGACCTACCACCCTATCTGCGCTTCCTCTCCACCGACTCTTCATGCACTTCCAGTGGTTCCATTCTGCGAATGCAAGTCAGAGCACGAACTCATCGGTGCAACTAATAATGCGCACCACATCAGCAGTATCCTCCACACGAGTTGACGTTATGACTTTGACGGTCGAGCAAAGCAGAAAGAACACAGGCATGATGCAGCGATTCAACCCGCTCTCTCTTTCTTTATGCCGTTTACGCTTTGGTCGTTCCCTTCGTCCACTTCCTGTTTCCCCGCTTGGGTGGACATAGTGGGTAAAGAAACAAGGAAAAGCATGCGGACAGCGTTTCGATGGCAACGCACTGTACTTCCTTCCGGACTCGCCTCCCCACTTCGTAGCCGACGCCGCCAGTTCCTTTTGCACCCTTCCGCGACGGCGATGATACATCCGATACACGCTCAGTTATTGCTCGCTCCCCTGGGCCTCCTCTGCGGCGCTTGCACATTGCCATCATGTAGTTGTGCCCAACTAATGGCTCTGACAAGCGTTTTCGGTTTTGTGTTTACCCGCCATCCACAGGCGCTCGTGGGTAAGCAGCGTCACCGTCAGGATGCGGTATTTTCATTGCCTCTGGCTTCAGAGTAGCCACCTTTTCTGCCTCGATGGGTGTAACGGGCTGCTGGAAGGAAAAACACGTTATAGAGTCACGGGGAGAAAATTCTGTAGTTGTCTCCTAACAGCCCCAGTTAGCGCTCCAAAAATGATCGCTATTAAATGGAGCTGTTTCTATGGAGTCGCTCTTAAGCAAGCAGTGAGTGCAAACGATACTCTGACCCCTGATATTGGCAAGAAGCCATCCTGTCATTTCTGCGCGTATACTGCAAGGGCTCTTCTCGGCAATAAGGTTTAACTTAAGTGCTTTCGAAGCTGTACGGTTCACATATGCGCTATAGTTACTACAGCCTTTGAAATCAAGACGATTGTGTTTTCTTTCGGTGCGAACTGGTTTGTTCGAACATTTCTTACTCTCCGCTTCCACATGTGCGCGAAAAAAATATTGAAGTATACATCGTGTTGGGCGCTTCAGGCTTATATACTGTCAGTCTTACCGCTAGACATGCAGGGACATGCTGTTTGAGCTTAAACAAAATCCTCCTTACGAATCGTGTTCGAATGGGTATCTTGACCAGAAAAATGTAAAGCAAAGGAACGAAATATTTGCTCTATGAAGAGTATACCGCGGCATATCGACGATGACACCACCATCGAGGTTATGTAGCCATCCAAATTATGTAGCCACGCTAAGACTAATACGATACTTACAGGCAGGGGAGCAGTCAGAAATATATTTGAGGGGGGGGGGAGGAGTCCGATGCCCCTTTTTGTATTTATATATGTCGGCATCATTTATGTTTCTCAAAGAAATAGGGATGCGAGGGAAACAAGTAGAGTGGGGGCTGCATTACCCACCAAGGATACGTCATGGTCATATTAGTTTACTGTGGTTCGCCGCCGACGAGTTAGAGACGAAGTTGCCAATTGAATTTCACTTAGCCTGTATAATGAGAAGACACAAAAGAAGGCGCGATGACATGATTGGACATGAGTCACTGGAGAGACCAACGCAAACACCGTAGTTAGTCTTCTTCTACCTCGTATAGAGCTTGTCGTGGTCGAACGTATATTTAATGACCACTTGGGGCGTTGTGAAAAGCATCATCCTGCTTGCACTCCTCATCGCCAGATTCCTTAATACGAGGAAATTATATTCTCTCACTGCCTAATGGTCTCGTAACATTACCACTCTGTTTCGCGCGCGCTCTGTTGGCGGCAGGCTTTTTAGCGTTCTCTTTACTGCTTCTTCGTTTAGTCACCTTCTGTCTTCCTGACGTGCCTTTGTCGCTGCCGTACATTAGGCATTTTACTGCTTCTCACGCTTCTCTTGGTTGACCGACTTGGAACACTATACAAGTAAGGTTTCTAGTTTTATTATCGCGAAAACTATTTCGCCTAAGCGATGGGATGTTCTTCTTCCTCAGTCTAACGCGTTTTCTTCTTGCAAGTTAAACATAATTGCAACTTATAAAAACAGGTTCCCGAAACGAATCGGGACATGTTTTATTGAAACAGCGGCTTTTGTGTATAAAGAAATAAGAACTGTTAATGTAGATGACTGAGAAAAGTAAGCGGTATGGTCTTTTTTTCGTGAGGTGCAGAGGTTGTTTCAGCATGTGGACCTAAAAATTTACGTTCAATTGGTTTGATTGTCGTTTTTGGCAGGGGTCTCTTCTATCGCATCCTAGTCAAGCTCATCACTTATTCTTTTTTCTTCCACGTTTGTTGGCACCTCGCGGTTCTATCTCTTACACCCTGTATTAGGCGTATTCTATCGCCCACACTTCCGCCATATTGTATTTTTGGCCACATCACCCCCCCATCACCCAGCCCTCCACCCCTGCCGTGAACCTCATTCATACGTTGGCCCAGAAGAGCTTCTTGCGGTGGCCCCCGCCACGGTGGTCTAGTGGTTATGGCGCTCGACTGCTGACCCGAATGTCGCGGGATCGAATCCCGGCCGCGGCGGCTGCATTTTCGATGGAGGCGAAAATGTTTGAGGCCCGTGTACTTAGATTTAGGTGCACGTTAAAGAACCCCAGGTGGTCGAAATTTCCGGAGCCCTCCACTACGGCGTCTCTCATAATCATATCGTGGTTTTGGGACGTTAAACCCCAGATATTATTATTATTAATATTAGCTTCTTGCGGTGTCAAGTCAATCATTGCGGTGTCACGTAGCAAAGTAATCGCATCCATAATGCTTCTCAGCTAACGTTAAATCAATACGGCTATATAGGTAACGTGCCAGATGATACGTGAAAACTTCGAGCGCTTGCATGAAACACCATGCTCCTTTGCACGTCAGCTAGACTCTGCGAACGCGACACCACCCCATTTGAGAAGAGCGGGGCACCGTACTTTCATAACATGGATTGCCAAGTTACTAAAACATTGGAGGCAACCATAACCCTCGACTTACGGGTCTGATAGTGGAACTCATACCTCTACGTTCGTGTGACCTTACGTATTCCTTGGGTTAACTTTGTGTTGTGTCACTCTGCCGCAGCGGATCTCGGAGGCCCCGTATAAAGAAGCGCGTGGTTGAGATCTGTTCCGCCAGGTGCCGCAACAATCCCAGCAACTCACAATTTCTCAATGAAATGAATTAATTAATCTTCATTATTATACTGGCAGTTAACTGGCTGTTATCTTCAGTCAAGTTATGCTCCGATATCACGTCTATCCAATATAGCTCTCCCAACCAGATCCATCAATTTTTATTTCTTAAAAAGAATTATGAATATTTTTTTAAAACCGGAAGTAAGGGCTCGACCGGAAGTGCTTGGAAGAGAAACAGGAGTGTCTCTTGTTGCTCGTGCTACTAATAAGAGATCGCCGTGAAGTAGTTTGAACGCGCAAAGGTACTATCCGCGTCAAATGAAACTCGAACACCGTCAAGCCTTCGCAATGGTATAGTGCGCGCCGTCCTGTCATCACCATTGACAGGCGCGCGCATCCGGTTTGACCGCACTGCGCATATGCGCGTCTGTCCATGGTGATAACTGGACGGCGCGCACTATACCACTGCGAAGGCTTGCCGGTGTTCGGGTTTCATTTGACGCGCAAGTGTACATCCACATCAGCTCAGATTAGAAGAAGACGCGAAATCACGGGAACGAGGACGCCCACAGGCAGAAACACCTTGTGCTCCTCATCTGAAATAGTGCGGCCGCAGAGGAAGCAAACGAGTGATTTGGGCGGGTTGGTAGATATTCATCATAACACATCTTTTCTTCTGTTGTCTTCGTGTACGCACGCTGTTTTATGATGACAGAGAAATCAATTACTGCCGGGAAGTGCTGCGAAAGGGAGAGTGTCTATCATTGCATGAAGTCGGCGCAAACTCGTTTCCACACAGATGCCTCCAGTTTCAACAATGCCGGCCCTATACAGTTCTTCATTAAAAACGCGCTTCGGTTCTCCGGCAGTCTCGATTCTCCGAGCCATGATTTCAGTCACTTCGGGTGTCAAACCCCTTTTATATATTATTTTCCTCCTTTTCGTCTGATCACTCGACGAACTCACCATTCCCCCCCCTCCCCCTTCCCCCACGCGCTCCCGTGTTTCGCACAGTCATTGTTTGGCGGGAAATTGAATTTGGCTTTCTCCGTCCGCGCCAATAGTTAACGGCGCACAATCTGTAGTCCTCGCATTCCTGCTACGGCAGCTACGAGTGATCGGCCCCTCTCTTACTTGCACGCTCATGCCGATAACACCGTTTATCAAGACGTGAGCTCAGAACGCTCAACGCTAACAATTTTAACTTCATTCTTAAATGCCTTATCGTTATTCCTCCTTTTCTCGTACCTTCGCGTATTTTCCTTCATTAGTGCGACCCCTGCAATTAATAAATATGACTAATCGTGTTATTATGTACGCAGAAACGTAGATAAACTTGAACTTGAGTACCTCACAAAAATAATGGCAGTAAAAAATTCATTAACGGCAGCCAAAAATCAGTGGGATGAGGGTTGCGAAGCTGGGAGCGGGGGGGGGGGGGGGGGGGGTACTGCGGTGAAACCTCGCCTCACCCACTTCGGCCCCTCTAATGGAGAACCCTGCGCACGCCTATGCTTAAGATCCCAAAGTTTCGTCGGCAGATGCTGTTCAGCCGTCAGCCCTAGATCTGTGGATGTTTTACACGATCGCGAGCGAGATTTAGCAACTTGTAACTATGTCGTGGTTTTGGCCCGTAAAACTCCATAATTATGATGCATATGTGATGATGTGATGACCAAGTAATAGACATGTGGGAGTCCATATTCCTCTTGGAGATGTCGCTCTCTTTGAGCACGCCTGGGCGCAAAATGCGTGAAGTTTTATCGCCCGCCCAGAGTGTGCTCCCGCATGCGAATCAACTTACTGATCAACTTTAACGTCGCTGGAAACGAACTGTACAGCTGACAGTTACATCTTTTCGTCGAACCTATCGAAGAACTATGAAACTGCCCAAAAAGTTAAATCATTCCAACCGCACTTAACGAAGGAGAAATGGGAGGAATCCCTCAAGAGCAGCAATCTTCACACTTAACTCGTGGCCGTCCAGAGGGCCCACGACATCGCTGAGAGACCTTGTCTTCCGGTCCAATCGAAGGTGGAGCCACCGACTTCATCTGGGGTGAGGGGGGGAGGGCTTCAGCTACCCTAGATCCCAGTTCCTCAGGACTGAAATAAAGTTCTTGTCATCTCATGTTCCAAGGACTGGACGCAATTGCAAAAGGGGCTGCGACGTTTGTGCCATAAAGATAACTGTGGAAGCATCGTTTTAAAGGCGCTGAACAGACATTTTTTTTTAAGGGAGCCACTCGCATAGCAACCCGCGAGATTGCTGTGGTGGTTTGCATAACCACACATTTTCAGTCTTGTCGCGGGCTGGTTAACTACTTCTAGGCAAGAAAGTTGTCTTGTGGTGTCGCAACAAACAGAAAAAAACATGTTTGTGGCTCTAACATAAAAAAAGGGTAATCGCAGCAACATGGGAATGTTTTTAACTCTATTGCGAATCCGCGTTAACATCTCACGCGCAGCTTTCAGGACTAAAGGTAAAAATTTAACTTCTTCCATGAGTTACGAACCAGTATCTGCGAAAAACCTCGAATTTTGAACTTGCTTGTGACGCTTCCGGAATAGCACTGATGTATGCTCAAAGGTGTGCCATTTTAGTATATGCTGACTTAGTATGCTGACACGTATTTTGCGCATGTAAGTTAAAATGCTTCGAATATTCCTGCCCCTCAACAGATAGAATTCCAGAAGTTCTGGCATAGCAATATTTCACGCTCAACCTTGTTCTTCCGGACGCTCGCAGTTTCTCTTTCTTTAACATGCTCCCGCCTGACTGCACGCATATTTATGGGAGAAAATGCAGCTGGGATGTGCTGTAACATGAAGTTTTGTGCAGTAACCGCTACCACGCCAAGTCGAAATCAGTGCATGTAGACACTGCACGTGCCACAGAAGTACTGATAATAACTAGAGTGGCATACAATTCTGCACAGTTTCGCGCAGGCCCTCAAATGTGCGCCACCTCTAACCTCCCACTAAGCATAGCGTTTCCTTCTCATATCGTTCCACTTTATGGTTTAAGCTTCTAAGTTAGTATACTACCGTTGAACTGCAGGCAGTGAGCGGAAACAATAATGAGATAGTGCGCGCTCTTTTTAATATCATTTTCGAGTCCCTACCGTACAGATTAACGCAAGGCGCTCCCAGAAAAAGTATTAAAGAAGTTGTTTGCTCTTTATGGCGTTAATTTAGATGTAACAATGAGCAGTGTAATAAAAGGTTACCTTGCCGCAGTTAAGTTACCAGGGCGCCATGTTCCCGTCCACTTTGCAGAGTGTCAGTGCGCGTGTAGAACTTTATGTGTGGGTGCCGTAGCCAGCGCCACTACCGGTCACTGAGGCGGATGGGGAGCATTTTTTAAGCCGCGCACGTTATGCCTTATCTGATCTTGTAAAGAGGCAGCTGGGCGACAAGCCCTGATATGCTGCTTCTAGGCATCAATACTCCGAAATTCGAAGTCCTCGCTATGAACGAAATGTCTAAGAGAATCCGAGGAGCTTCAATTTGCATAAAGAAGAATACAGACTACATTTAACAGGCGTGCATATGATGTCAGCAACAAATGCAAACGATATGACAACATAATAAAGTAAAATTCATTTAGTCTGCGGCACTCTGCATTCGTCTTTCTTTTCCTAATGGCGTCTCGCCTCTTTTCTTTATCGCGGAGGAAGATTATAAGCTGTGGCTCAAATTCGCTTGAGCGCTCGAAGCGGCTTCTAAAGCGAGAGGAGGAATCTTAATCCTCTTAGCATTCTTCAGTTTTCCGGCTTGCCTTCTCGTCGCCCTTTCTAATCTTCTCTAATTAGCCACTACTCACCTGGAAGTAGAGGGATTAATCGCGGTAAAATATCTTCTGAGCACGTTCGAACAGGCTAATTTAAAGTTATGTCCTCTTTCATTAAGCATATGTCAGCCACATGAGTAAATTCTTCGACGACCTCAATTATTTTCTAAGTTGTTGGAGGGGGTTATAAAAACCTTCGGAGTTATACCGTCTGGTTTTGCATGTAGTTCCTGAACTTACGACCTCGGTTGTTCCCATTTGGTTGTGTATCTTTCGTTGGTTGATGACTCGTTACTTTATTAATGTGGATCTTCCGAAGCAGAAAGCAGTGTTTTGTGACACTGCAGTACCTTAAGCATCCGGGGTTATTTCTATGACGCACCAACAATACACGCAGACGCAGACTTCTTCATATGAGACTTAGTTTGACACGTACGACTGTTTTGTATCAACAGAACCAAACAAAACAGGGAAATAATTATTGAGTGACTTGACTAGAAAAGTTGAGGGTGTTCGCCAAATCAACTTCCGCTGGAAGTTTGTCGGAATAGCAGTCGAGGAGAGTCCGACACAGTTGCGAAACACATATATACACAAGCCAGCACATGCCAGGTCGAGTGCTTTTGTTTGTCAGTCCCTGTTGCTGCTATGTTCTCGTTTTCTGTGTCTTCGTTTCTTTCATTTCTTTTCTACAACAGCATTGCACCGTTGCTTTTTCCTTTGCTTGTTTGTTTTCATCCTGGTCACAGCCACTTTCCGGTAGGGCCGTGTCAGCGAACGCGGATCCGGAAACTCCTGCGGGAAGCGTCCTCTTCCCACGTGACTTCGTTCAGCAATTCTCCTTGCAAGTGGGCCTTTCAATAAACTGGTCAGGGATGGAGTGGCACTCAGCTCCGTTCCACTTTTCCTTGTTTCGACCTCCTCGAATGATGTTACTGACGTCTCCGGGTCCTCAAATAACTTTTTTCGACAACCAGTGTCTGCAGCGAACTGAAATGTTAGTCGGTTGTACACTTTTGCGCTCTAAAACAGAATGAAAAACAAATACTTCTTCTATTTTTTTTCTTTAAATACTACATAAAATTACTTCAAGGAAACCACATTTATATCACATTGTAAGTAAATAAAACTACTTCAAGAAACTTTGCATTTAAGGTGCAATCAAATAAACTTACCTGAAGATACTTCGCATTTCAGCTGCAAGTAAAATTGTTTCAAGAAACTTCGAATTACAGCTGTAAGTACGCAGGTCCGACTTTTTGTTTACAGCGAGTATAGCATGAGCAGCTTAATTCGTATACATGTTACGCTTGACATTCGCACCCCTTCGCGTGCTTCCTGTTTCGGACGAAAGACTATTTTTTAAACTCCTGTATTTCTGCAGTTTCCCTCTCGTTCCTTACTAGTTTGATTAAAGTTGGAAAAAAGAGTAGTTTTAAGTAAACCCTAGTTTTGTCGCAAAAAGCAGGAAACAAGGTGCGTTAAGCAAATATGTTTCACGGTGTCACTAGACGAAGCATGCAGAATGTTGTATCTTATTATACATAAATCGAATAATTTTCGCTTTTAGATTTTGTTTAAGGGTAACGAAAATTGTACTTAAAAAAAATGAAGTATGTAAAGTATGTATGTATGTATGTATGTATGTAAAGTATGTATGTATGTAAACTACCCATTATTTCCAGTACAAAAGTAATTTTTTTTTACTTTTACTTAAAGAAAAGTTACAAGCAATTACAACAAAATCAGTCGCACCTGGTAGCTCGAAGGCAAAGAGAAAATCAGGATATTGCGGAATGACACCGGTTGAGAGAAGCGGCGAATGGTGAAATAGACGGCGCATCTTTATTAAAACGAAACGTAATAAATTTGTAAATGAAGTGATTATAAATAGCACTGCCGCTAAGCTCTTATGTCTTCACCCTTTGCTTAACCTCCCTCTCGCCGTTGCGTAATCGTTGGCACACACTGTTCAATTTCAATCCTTCCGTCAACACCCTTGTGACGTAATCCAGGCTGGCAGCCGGCGGTTCGTCTCCGGAGTTCGGTCAGGCCATCGTTTTCAAGTTCGATCAAGAAAACCACAGAGTACCAGGCAGGCACAGATTAGACTTAGGAATGCGTTCGGTTCTGCTGGTATGCCCATTTATTTCACACCCTTAATTAAACCCCACCACTCTATTTACTGCGAGCACTCACGGTGTTCGACGCTCGGGTCTTCGCAGCGACTCTGCCACGCATTGCGAGTTCTGGAGCTTCCAGCCTCCGAAACAAAGAGTACAAAGGTGGCGGCATAGCGTGCTTTCCTGCGTCATGTGACTCCTGTGGCGTATGCGCTGTATTTGTAAGCTACACCCACGAACCCTTCCGAATGATAAAATCAATGGAATGTGCGCCTTTGTTTTTGCAGGCGTCTTGCGCTATCAAAGTCATTTGCATTTCGATCATTAAGTTTGGCAACCGCGAACCCTCTACGTACACAGCTGTTAAAAGTGTGCTCAAATTGAATCTGGCTAAATCGCACAACATGCCGGGCAGTTTCGCAATTAATTATATACTTTCGTAACAGTACACCGAGCAGTTTTCTCAGTAATTTGCGGCGTGATGCTGGTCACGACGCCACGTGTTCACGCCCGCATTCTGCTAGAAATTAATAGTTCTAAACTTGATCTTCCGATGTGTAACATCCTGTGGCAAAAGAACGAAAGAAAGCTAAAGCGAACACTGCGCATTCATAGAATTTTGGCGTGCGCTCACAATCTCGACAACGTAAAAACAGATTAGAAGGTGAGCCTCCTGTTAGCGATCTCTTATGTTCCATCAATCTCTGCTTAATGCATCGACCCGTCTGTCCTACGTAGAAGCGGCCGCAGCTGAAAGGGACCTTATACACCGCACTTGTACGGCAATCAGTGAATTTGTTGGTGTGTTTTACGAAACAAATATTGGTTCGCTTCTTGTCGTTTACTCGCTCATTCTTCTTCTGCACAGCAGCACAAATCAATTCGATGAATGCGCAGTGTTGTACCGGCATAGAAATGAAGAAACGCGCCTGATGATTGAAGCATGGCATATCGAGAACAGCGGTAGCACATGCGTGAGCCAACCGACGGTTAACTTGCATTAAGATGAAATCAAATGCCTTAACAGTTATCTTCCACGTAGACCCCCCACGCTTGCCGGATTGATAGGTTCGCCTGTTGCATGGGCATGCGCAGATAAGTTTTCGTGCCTTCTTTCTTTTCCGCCGTTGTGCGTCTCTTCAGTTGTTAGTCGGCGTTTGTGGTGTCCTGACTTCTTTCTTGTGTCCATGTTTGCACGCCCTGTCTTTTTAGAATTAATACTTACCAACTAGCTCAGCTCTCTGTTATCTTATGGTTTTCATGTCACCACCTGTTATTCATGTTCTTCACACAATCACATCACGCAATACCAATTTTTGTATATCAATCTAGGGAAACGGCCACGAGTGCGCCATGAGCATGTCATGTAAATCATGTCGTACATGTCATGATTTTCATGTTACCACCTCTCATTTACGTTCGTCGTACAGTCGCGGCGCGCAATACCAATTTTGGTGTATATCAAACTAGCGAAACGTCCGCAAATGCGCTATGAGCGTGGTATGTAAACATGACAAGCATGGCATGGTTTTCATGTTAACACCTGCTATTCACGTTCTTCATACTGTCACATCACGCAATACCAATTTTGGTGTGTATCAATCTAGCGCAACGGCCGCGAGTGCTCCATGACCATGGCATGTAAATCATGTCGTACATGACATGCATGTCATGATTTTCATGTTACCACGTGTCAGTTATGTTCGTCATACAGAAATGTCTCGTCATACCAGTTTTCGTATATATCCATTCATTTAAACGGCCGCTAGCGCCCCGAGACCATGTCATGTAAATCATGCTGCACATGACATGCGTGTCATGATTTGCACGTTAGGACCTGTCATTATGCTCGTCATGAACTCTTGTCACGCCGTACCAATTTTGGTATATATGAAATTAACGGAATGGCCGCAAGAGCCCCAACGCGGTGGAATGTAAATCATGCTGTTCATGACATGCGTGTCATGGTTTTCATGTTCTGACCTGTTGTTCGTAATACGGTCTTGTTATGCCATACCAATTTTGGTATACACCCGATTAACGAAACGGCCAGGAGAGCACAGTCATAGATAGATAGATAGATAGATAGATAGATAGATAGATAGATAGATAGATAGATAGATAGATAGATAGATAGATAGATAGATAGATAGATAGATAGATAGATAGATAGACAGATAGATAGATAGATAGATTCAAAGTCGCAGAAGTTCGCTAAGAAATGTTTCGCACTTTCATCGCAGCATGCGTGTGTTTGTTTCTGGGTGTGTGCGTGTGGTGTTTGCATTGTGTGCACGTACATGCCTCTATGGTGATGTGTTTGTATGCGTGTGTGAGCTTGAGTCTGTATGTACATGTGCGCTAATGAATTTTTGTGCACGTGTGTGTGTGATGGTCGAGTGTTCGCATCATTATTTGCTTTTGTTTGTGTGTGCGTCTAAGTGTTCGGATGTGTGTAAATCTCTGCGTGCGAATCAAGCGATGCGCTCCAAAGGGTTCGCCAAGGATTCTCACGCAAGAATTTGCACACAAAAATATTAATTACGTTCTTTGATCAGCCGGCGTGTGAACCGATTGCATACACTGTTAACGGGAAACTGCCTCGCGGACATAATGATTCCAGAAAACAACGAAACATGCCATATTTGAATGGATGCGCGCAATTATAGGCGTCCTCATTTTTCCAAAATTAGAGATCTGGAAATACGAAGTATCATAACAAGAGATTGCTGTATGAACTGATTAATTCCTGTGAGTTTGTTTCGTTCCTCTTTCTGAGTAATTTCCCACCAGTCAACGAATTCAGATGCGTTGTAAACGTGTTAGCCAAGGCCGTCTTTATTACATTGATATTCTGAATATTTCATTTCATTTTTTATAACAGCACATGTTCATGTGGCACTTATGAGCGGGTTGAAGTTATTTAAAAAAATTATGCAGAGTTTGGAAGGATTTCAGGCCGCTCAAAGCCTGCTTGTAATCCCAGGGACGCGGCCCAATATAATCCCCCATTAACGCTACCACTGCGAACATGAAAAAAAAAGACACGTCAAGATAAAGCATTTAATAAAACCTGACGTTATCAAATAACACTCAGAAACATAGCTTGTATTCGTATTCCACAGCACATTCATTCAAGAAAATATAAACTGAGTGCACGTGAATTAATTGCTCCGCACGTACTGCTAAGTAGCTTTGTGTTGGAATACAAAGTCGTACTTTTGCAGGGGTCATAAGGCTCGCACATTTTGTGTCGGCACGTGTTCTTCATTCAAAATAACGGGCGGTATTCCCCAGAGTCAATGGCAAAACTGAGCACAAACGTTTTGCACACTGTTTTGCACACATAGTTGTGTATACTATCAGCAATGCATTCGACCTCGCCAATGCGAAGGTGTCTTTACCTCAGCCGCCCTACAGCAACACGCGAAAGCTTTTGGCAACAGTGAGTGGAAAGTGGACGACGCCTCAGAGGGCCAGCTGACGGAAGGCGAGAAAAATGCTAACACCTCGCGTTGTAGGATCGTAGAACTAGACTCTCCGAGTGTGAGCACTTCCTGGGGAACCGCGTGATGCAGTGTATCATAAGCGCACTGCGCCTTCCCCCCTCCCATTTAGCTTTGCAGTGAAGTTGTATATACTGAGGACATTCCGTGTGTTAGCGAGCAGAAACGCATGTTGCACAGAAATCATGCAAACCTCACTACTTATCACCGGTCGACTAAAAATGAAGAAGTCACCCGCGGGCAAAAACGTACATGCCACAGGCATCGGGCAAACACCCCTACTCACCACTGGTCCGCTAAAAATGAAGGAAGGAACTCATGGGCGTCAAAGGCTAACGTGTGTGCTGCACAAAGGTCAAGACGACGCATGTCGCCGCAAAAAGACGCATGCTGCTCAAGTGGGAATCAGGAGCGTATGCTAAGCTCAAAATAAACTTGAATTTAACGTATTCAAAATTCAGAAGGAACTGAGGAAAGCGCTATATTCAAAGTTAACGCTTTGCATAGTTCTTCGTGTCTCTTGAATGAAGCCAAAACAGTAAGCAGATAATAAATTGACTCGGCAGAGAAACGTTGCAAGGAAGAAAACGACACGGTTAGATTAACCTTTCGGAGATACAAATGTAGCTCCTTAGTGGAAGAGCTTACGCAAAACATAATTGATGCTCATTTGTCCTTGTCTCAGTGCCCGTACTACTGGGGCTGTTCTTCGGTTGGCGAAAAACAGGCAATATCGCAACACTTATGCAACGCTTTTACAGACCTATTGATTTCACTAGGTCTACGTTCCTGCTGAGTTACGAAAATAGCCTTGTATGAAACCACGTCCAACGTAGAGGTCCAGTTTAATCAGAGCTTTGCGAGGGTGCAGTTAACTTTGCTGGCTTTTGAGAGACTGCAGTGAACATTCTCAAGCACTCCTGCAAACACAGGCACTTTGTAAATCTATTTATGGTTGCGTTTGTAAAAGCTTTATATTATTGTAGCAGTAACTAATATATCGAGCGCTTCCAATTTATTTTCTTTGTATGAAACAGCAGTTTTAAGTAGGGTCGGACATTCTAACTAGCTGAATTTATTCGTAAGAGTGCATGAGATCTGTACGTAGCACTCTGGCCGTCCTTTACAGAAAATTCAGATTTGCGCAGCTCTTGCCTCGCTTCGGAGCACAAAGAGAAGGAAGAGGAGGAGGGAATTACAAAGGATCGCTGCGACATTGTAGCGAGGTGAAAATAATATGAGAACGAGGTGATTAGTACTCCTAGGACATGCTGTGTGTGCTGTGTATCCAACGTCTGCAGCATAGGTGCGTCTGAAGCGCTAATTTGGAGTCCTGCCCCAGCCAAGAATAAACTGGAAGGCAGATGTTTTATTAAACTTGCGCGCCTCCAAAAGAAAAGAAAAGGCTCTGTGATCTCGAATTAATAAGGGCGAGATAGGATTAAACACGCTATAGCTATTTTACTTGTTAGGCATGCTAAGCACTCTTTCCGCTCGACTCTGTGTTTGGGTGTATTGACAGCACCAGGTATGGCTCTCTTTCACTTTTTGTTCTCGATATAAAGGCACCGATGGCTCCGCGATACGGGTGACAATGCAAGAACATCAAGCGAAATAGAGTAGAGAGAGAGATAGAGAAAGAGAGAGAGAACGCCTCATAAAACTGCAGACATCTAACTTCAGTTCCTTCTTGAGGCAAGATTTCAATTTTTTTTTGCTGATATACCTTAAATATCATTCGCGTTTTACTATCACATCCATGTCGAGGTTTATCGAAGCTATAGAATGCAAAGAATGACAAACGCAATAGAAAAGAAAATGGGAAAGCTTTCAAGTGCGCACTGAAACGCAGTAAGAGGAGGCAGTATACCAAGGAGCCGCGCAAAGCCAGGGGAGGAATGGCTTTCTCGCAACTGCTGCTCGACGGAAAGAATCCAACCCGGAATGAGGTATGCGCACGCTTGGTAGCAACTCTTTCAGCAATGTGAGATGTTTGCATCGTTATTTCCTTTTTTTTTATTGTGTTGTCGAAACTGTTATCCGTTTTTGGTTTGCCTCGCACAGAGTGCCGACATTTACTACGACTTGCAGCATGACAGAAGCAGAACTGTCAGGAGAGAATGCGTTTCGTCGCCTCCCACAGCTCCCCGAGGAAGAAAGAAAGAAACAAAGAAAGAAATAAAGATAAAGAGAGAGAGAGAAATAAATAAATAAAGAAAAAAAGAAAGAAAGGAAGAAGAAAAGAAGGAACGAAAGCAAGAAAGAAGGAAAGAAAGAAAGAAAGCTGCTGCCAAATTCAAAATTTATCTTTATTGCTTATATGTAGGCTCAGTAAACCGTAAACAACGGAGAAGTGAACTAGACAAAGGAACCTCAAAAATACATACATAAAAAAGGAAACAAGCGAATAGCCATCAACAGAACATTTTATTGAACATTAGAGAAATGGATACCCAGAGGCGTAGACAAAATCTCAAGTGGCAAGATATATGACAATATTTGCCGACCAGAGTAACTACGGATTATTCGTATGAGCCACCGTTGCCGGTGCAATTTATGAGTTTAAGCTGACCTTGTCACAACTTTGCCAGCAAATGAACAAATAACTTGCTTTACCATGATCCCAATTTAGTGTTTTCTAAGTAGTGTGTTATTATGAAGTTCTTGTTGGTTGGTTGGTTTATGGGTTTTATCGTCCAAAAGCGGCTCAGGCTGCAGGGGACACGCCGTAGTGGAGAACCCCGCTAATTTCGACCACCTGGTGTTCTTTATCATGCACTGACGTCACACACTAGACGGGCCTCTAGCTTTTTGCCTCCATCGAAATGCGGCCGCCGTGGCTGAGATCGAAACATGAGCTATTTAGACAACAAAATAGCCTGTTTTTCGTTCCACATTGTCGGATCACACATTACTGTGCATTGCGTATTCTGTTCTGTTGTGTAACCGAGAACGCTTGCACAAGTTAACACAGAAGGCAGGAAGCAGCGTCACTAATAACGAATGATTGTTATATGTTCTTTTAAATTATATCAACAATAACAGATGACAAGCTGTGCAAATTAAAGAATTCAAATTTCTGAGGGCAAACTCTGGTTGGTGTAAGGTAATTCGTCCTCAGGCGCTCTTTTTAAATGCATAATTTATCTTGATTATTGTGCCTACACGTCTTAATTTAGATTTCGGTGCTGTGTTTTTCTCGCAATCCGTCTAAGAGCTGTTTGTTAGCTTGTGAAATACATGAGGGCAAAGGTGTCACCGTCAACAAAACTGCAATATCAACTGCCCCATTAAATGTTCTCAATGAAAGATCACCTCATTGTCGTTACTTAAATTCACAAGATTGAGCTAGGCGCTAATACTCAATGTCAAGTTTGTGAAAGCCAGCGATTGTCGAAGCTTTTCTAGAGTCCATACTCTCTTGCGCTTCTTCAAAATGACAGACGTCAGTGCGCACCTTTGAAGCTTACTGAATCTCCGCTTGCGCGTACGTGCGTGCGCTGATTTTCTTTCTGCATTAATACGTGCCTGCATGCTCTTACCATTTCAATGCCGTTGTGCAATCACCAATCACGAGAACACTATACCTTCGAATATCTGTTTTTCTTTGCTTCCTTCCCGGTGTCGACAAAGCGGCATAATCGGTAAGAGGATTCCTAAAAAAGAAGACCCGAACTACGCAACTGCCTCTCCAAATGAGTGCTTAAATATTGCGTGGGCCGATTTGCACAAAATTATCTCGTTTTTTTTTTCTTTCTCCATCTCGTATGCCTTGTTTAAGCTCGCTCCAGTGTAGGCCTACGATCTTTACGCAATCCAGGTTAGCCTTCCGACCTTTTCGCTCTTTTCACATTTGGCGATAATCACCCAATATGCTGTGTAATTTATTTGCGTGGCACTGAGAAACCCTTCTGCAAAACGACATGGCCGCGCATACAAAAGCGAGGGTAATAAAGCAGCGAGTGTTCAGTAATTTGAATCAATGTGAGTTCTCGTTGTTCAATAGCCGACAAAAAAAAGTAGTAGAACATCAACTTGTGTATAGGGTACACCCCGCCGTCCAAAGACAATCTCCCACCATCGATTAAGCGTACCGCTCTTTTTCTTAGTTAAAGCCCGCGGCAAGAAACAGGCCTCGCCAATTGCTGTACCGTGTCTCTGGGACGATGGTTACATCTTCAATACGGGCACGCCAACTTACAAAGGGATCTCTTGCAAGGAGTAAGAAACCATCGGCTATATTAGCCGTATGAATACCTGTTCATGCACCCTGATTAGCCCCATTACTTAACTCATAGAACACGTGCACGCGGAGAAATCCAACATTAGTTGATTGCCCATTACATCGGCCTGCGATGAAAGTTCTCAGCACACCAATTATGACTCTTCGGCGATGTTTTGACGTAACCTGCACAAAGTGAGTTTCAGTTGTGCACTGTACCACGCGCACGTGTCCCTTTCTGTTCACTTCGCGCTGGTGTATGCTGGCATGCGGGTTCTCTCGCGATTCAGGTGTTACACGCATGCGCAAGTGTCTCATGAGTGCTAGTGTCGTACCGTCTACAATGGGGTCTCTTATGACCATACAGACGAGAGAAATAAGCCGTGCGGTGTTTATCTTGCAATCGCTCTTCGCCGAATTTGTTTATCTTACGCGCGTGCGTATTATTTTATTTTCTGGTTTTCCATTTCGTGTGTTTACTTACTCCCTCGCATGAACGTAAGCACGGAGAACAAATCATGGCTAGCATTTATATGACGTTCATAGGATGTTTTTCCTGTTGTCCGTCATCTCTGAAGAGCGGTGGGAAGTACAAGTATTTCCTATAGCTGGCTGGTATCGACGAACGGAGGCAAGTAATCCCTGGCGGTGGCATAAACCTGGAACGACTTCTTTTACTAGGGAGTTGTGTTCGTTCATTTCTTGGTTCATTAGTTCTTTCCTCCTTATTTTTATTATTTCGTGCTTTATTTGTTCCTTAATTACTGCGCCTCGTTCCCTAAGTTTCTACTATGCTCATACGGCCAGATTTCCTTCCTTGTGAATCCATCGTTCAAAAGTAGTAACGTCAGGAACACACAATAAAGTACGCAGAACCGTCAGGCCTCGGTACATACCAACACTTGACAAAAATATTTCGGAGCGGGGCCAACTCAGTGAGGAGCAGGTTATTGCTAATTAGATGATTGCTAGAATTAGAGTGAAAAACAAACACACAAAAAAACAAAGATACATGCGGGAATCTTGGGAAGTTATGGCAAAGTTATTGTCAATCGGTGCTCAAGAACGAAACCATGGTTCGTGAAGAAATATGTCCGTACATCCCCGTGTTTCTGTCTTCCCCCAGTCTTGATCTTTCTTAGCCTGCGTCTCCTTCTGTTCCGATTATTTCAACATCTTAAGTAGCATCTGAAAAAAAAAGGCGAAATATAGTATTGACAAAATGGCATAAACCTAAAAAAAGTTTTACAAATGGGCGTGTAGGAGGGTCACGCAGTATGGTCTCTTCGCTGAGCTCTGCTGGCCCCGTGTGGCGGCCGGCCAGATGACGGTCTTGCTGCGCCCGCATAGAGAGAGACATATCAATTTCAGTGGCGTGCGAGCGACACTCCCTGTTGGGAATAATAAGTTTACGAGCGTCCACTCGTGCTTGACGTCGCGACACCGCGCGCCGCTGGCGTGGCCCTCCCTATCAATAAAAAGCATTCTTTATGCGCGCGTGTGTATGACCGTTGCGCGGTTGCTCACGAAATCGAATTTTATGCGATAATTTTCAGGAAAATGGAAGACCGCGGCCACCACCGTTGCTACAGCAGCTGTTGCTGCTGCAGCGGCAGGAGCACAAGCACCGCATGGGTGGTTCTGCGGCAATATCAAAACAAACCGCGGCGGGAGGCTCGGGCTGCTACGGCCAAGCTCGTATATATTGCAATGCCGGTGGTTCACCTTCCCTTAGGAAAGACATGAACGGACTCATAAAGGAGCGTCGTTTTCTAATCTTGCAACCTCACCTTCCCAGCCCTTCGCTCTTAAGGAGTGGTGCATCGTATTATGCTTGCTCGCCATATTACAAAAAAAAAAGGACTGTGGCTATAGCTAGGAAGCTGCATTTTCTGCAAAAAAAAAAAAAAAAAGCTGCAGTGATATATTTGTAAAAAACATTCTAAACGGGAGAGCCAGAGCTTGCTCTAAGGCACCTCCCCATATATGAAATGATCGATTCACCGTCCGTCAGTACGTTGATACGAGCGCTCGCTGTAGCACGCTCAGGCGTATACATAACGCTCACGTGCAGAACGTACACGTGCACTCATCTGGTTATCGTAGAACGTAGGTTTGCTTGGGTAAATACACCTACGTTTTTCAACAGGTAGCATGTGATCAAATCTGCTGCGATGGTTGGCCGTTCATTACAAGCGACCTGTGCGTTTGCCACGTCTCTTTATGCAATAGTCTTCCGTAACCGCATGCTGTGGCTTAAGTTTCGATGCACATTCAACTTCAGGAGATTAAAAGTAATCCCTTGTCCTCTGCTATACGGGATCTCTCAAAACAACAACAACAACAACAAAAACAACGACGACGACGACAACAACAACAACAACAACAACAACAATGGCAACGACAACAACAATAACAATAACAATAATAACAATAAGAATAGTGACAACAACAATAATATTAATAATAATTTGCATAGCATGCACTTGAGGTGCAATGCTAAAGAAACAGCGGAGTTTTGATGGGCACCTATAGGTAGTCCTCGCTTTTGCTATTTTTCTAAGTTTTGAAAAGTTTTGCAGTAGCTTTCTTTTTTTGCCAATGTTGTGTAAAGCTTTGAGATTTTAATCTTATTACCGAAGTCATCGAGGTTCTGCAATGTAATGCTTCATTTATCGCTAGTTATGTCACGCGAAGTTCTCCAAGTTAGTTTCAAATCCAGTCAGGCCACATTTATTTACGTACAGCTATACGCAAATAGTAGAAGTAGTCGTCCAGGTCGTCCGGCTTATCTTTTTTGTTACATCTGGCCGGTGCGAAAGGTCATTCTTCGAACAGTCCATCTGCGCCATTGTAGAATTCCATCAGCTCTTTCAGTGGCTCGCACGGCTGTTGCGTTGGAACCTGCAAATGGCCGCGACGTGTGGTGGTGGCCCACTCATATCCACGTGTACACTTTTCTGTAATCATAGTAAGGGGGTCATGAAGCACCCCTTGGGCTTGTTGAAAAAACACATTCTGCGGAACGGTGACCCGACTATGAACTGCTCAGCCAAATATTGCAGTCGTGAGCGCCGCGTAATGGCTACAAGCAGAGCGCGAAGTTGCTGTTTTCTCAGGCGCCCTCTTTTCGAACAGACGCCGGTTTTCACTCTCGTCGGTGGGCGGGGCGCCTGCCAGTTGACGTCGCGTATCTGTTTCTCTGCGTCGCAAAAGACATAGCATCCTCATTGGCCGATAGCCGACATAAATCGAGAGCGGCGTTCGTATCAGATGAGCTTCTTGCCACGGGGTACCGCCACTTGCCGGCGCCGCACTCCTCAGTCTGCTAAATTTACACGGTAGCCGCACTCGCGCATGCGAATCACAGCGGGAGAGCGATCGCGTTTCATGACGCGCGCTGACGTAATTTCTTTCCCCCGTGCCATACCTCTTTGTGTAGCCTCCAGTGCGCTCGTCAGGTCGAGAAAAGAGAGAAAGCGCTGAGAGCGTGCGCCAAATCCCTGTAACTCCGCTCGTTCTTGACAGATCCGAGAAATTTTTGCGGCAATCGATTCGGGAGGCGGTAAACTACGATGCTCAGGTCATTAGATCATTACTTGGAAAAGTGGTTGATATCCCCTTTAAGTGGATTGCGAGGTTGGGATCGGCATTGGCGATTCCGTAGTGAAACTTGACATCGCCTCCGGGCATTGGCCATATACAGATTTTCCAAGTTAGTGCAACGGCTCAGCCCGACATGCACGAGCTATTGTGTGTGTCATTTGTCATAGTCTTACGCCACACTGCCATGCGTGCCATCCTGAGACTTGTGAACGGTCATGGCACTAGCTTGGCTCAGAGGATATCGCCTGCGCCTGGCCGTCTTCTCTTTCTTGCGGTTCAGTGTGACCGTGACAATCCTAGAGTCGATGGGCACCCAATAAGATTACTATACTATACAAGGCTATGAGCCCTCTTTAATCTGTTAACAAAATTTAGCACTATGTCTGTGTCAAATATTGGATCTCTTCCGAGGAACATTGCTGGGTGCAAGGGAAGGTTTTCTCGGTAAGCCTGCTGAAAATACTTCTTTCTTTCAGGTTCAGCTTGCCGACACTCTAGGAGAGCGTAACGAACTGTAAGCCCTTCACCACATTTTTTGCAGGTGCACCCTTCATATGATGCACCCTTCATATTCTCTCTTCGCCATCACCTGCGCCCCAAGTCCTGCCGAAACAACTTGCTGCTAGTTCAACGTTCCCCGTATTCCGAGCGAAGTGACTGAGCGTGGCCGGGTACCAGAAACGACAGCGCAGCAAGAACAATCTTATATGTTATAACTAATGCAATACTTCGATTCACCTTATCACTTCGTGTTTTCTGTTTTTTTCTTTAAATCTAAAGACGAGATTGCCTCCGTTTATATTTCAATGTGTGCATATTTCTAAAAATCTCCCGGGCTCACGTTTACATTTTCCTCTTCATTCTATGTTTCCTAAAGATGAAAAAAAGTCAACGCTGGTTCTCTTTCCGTGAGCGTTAGGCTTCTAAAAAAAGGGAAACCTAGTGCAACGGAATTTTCCCGTCAGCGGATGAACACGTAAGCGCACACAGTTCTCAAGTCGCGCAAGGGACCCCTTAGTGACAGGACCTGCTTAATTATTCTCAATCAAGATGAGATGGCCGTGCTCTTCCGGAACACTTAGACTGCAGACGGTGACACGATGTGAAATCGACGCTTCCAGGTTCGACGTCGCATATGTTCCTGGAAATTGCGATATGGCATGTCTCTCTCTCGTTCCTTTTTTTTACTTGAGAACACGCAACGACGACACACTTAATTTGGCAACCAGCGGGAAACATTAGTCTGAATCGAGTACGATAGCATTAGTGACGTCGCTGAGACAGCCTAGATGGAGATTAATGTGTTTCCGAGAGATCGCGTGAAGTCGTACGCGCTCAACGAATGGTCTGTTCCACGCTTTCTAGTCTCTGCTGTTGTTTTGGTTTGTTTTTTTTGTTCTTTTATTCAACTCTGTACCTTCATTTTTGCTTTCGTAGATGTCAAGTGGATACTCAATTACTGCGCTTGAATGACTGAGAGGCTACAGAAACGCAAACAGCGACAAGCAGCAACTCATCTCAAAATATTACGCTTAAATTGAAAATAAAAGCTGCACGTCGGTTCATTTTGCGCAATTTTCAGTGAAGTAAATATGGCATCGTTTATTAATGCGATAGTAATTACATGGACACTCCAGTCACATTTTTGATGTCGCCGTCGCCGTGAGGTTACGTATAAAGTCCAATGGCGTTAACGTCGTCTCGCGCGTCTCATGTTCTATGTGCGAGCGAAAGCATGCAAGGGCAGCCAACGAAGCGGGAAAGCGTCAGAAGAATGGCAAATGGGGAGGGCTGCGTTGCTCTGGCCATAACTGCGTACCTTTAATAGCCTGGCGTGGCCTCACGCCCTATCTCGACAGGGATCAACTGGCAGTTCGTGCCCTTGTACGTGCTGGGTTTTCACGGCTCACTTTGCTTTGAAGCGAAAGACAGAGCGAAGGTCGCGTCGCTCGCCGCATCTGGCGTTTCCGTACGTCAGCGTTTTGTTGACTTACGCCTGGTCGAATGCTAAAGGAGTTAGCTGCTAGCTTGAGCTCGTCTAACATTCCAGTTTGTCAATATTGCATTTATTGCGTCACCTTTGTAACGAAACTGTGACTCTCTCTTGTCTGGCTCTGGGAACTTCCCACGCTTGAGCTATTCTGTTGCGTTACCGTGAGGATCATATGGTGTGGCCAGTGGTGAATTAGGTTTGCTGGTGTAAAACAACAGCCCTCTGACTTACTGTTATCTATGAGATAAACGTGACAGTACGTTAATGTTGCCTTCGGGAGTGCCCGACGTTTCTATCGTTACAGTTAACCACTGGTGCAGAGTATCTGGCTGAAGTAGTCTCTCTCAGGAATTTACCATACTATCCTAGCTCTAAAGCGGGGGCATACTGTGGTACGGAGATGCTTTCTCCGCCACTACCTTGAGAACTGCAAGCACGAGTTTTTTTTTTGAACAGTGAAAGGGCTGTTTTCAATGCCTTATGCCGTATTTATCATGTCTCCTTGATTTTCATCAGTATGATAGCGTCATTCAGAACAGCCGTGACAAAAGATACAGCGCACAGCGTTTATTGCGATAGCAATTATATGGACAGCCTCGGCTGGTTTTTGCCGTCGCGGCCGTCATGCTGCGTATATGTATAAGTATGTATATATACATCAATATCCCAAAGAAAAATAAATCAGAAAAATGCTTCCGAAGCGCGGAATCGAACCAGCGACCAGTCACTTCGCAGCGCGGTGCGCTAAGCACTACTCCACAAAGCGCAGATCCCTCAGGTAGCTAACGGTGAGCGTTATATACACACCTTTACCGTTTGCAGTCCTCCGAGACGGCAGGTGATTATAAGCGTTTCTTCATTACCAGCGAGATGGCGCTAGGAGCGCGACGGGCGCACTTAAAGAGTCGGCCAGCTCTCTCGCTTCTTCTAATATTTGCGCAGGGAGAACCTTGCCCTTCCGCTGTCTGCTCGCGTGGGCGCTCGAACAAGCTACCGCGGTGTTCATGATTCCCAACAGATCGAGCTACGTGGTAGCTCTAACCGCACGTCGCGTACGTGTAGCTAAAAGCGTTTCAGACATCGTGCACGTAACGTACGTGTATACGTTTCACGTTCGCGTACGTGAAGTCCCTACGCACGTGAAATTAAAACTGTCTAGTAGCTGCCGAGTTGTGATGGACGCGCGGTAGTTGCAGCGCGTCCATCACGGGCCGCTTTTCTTGCTATCGTATTCATTGCTTCGCCCTTGCGGCGAAACTGTGACTTTTTTGTAATGGAGCTAAATGTGCCTAGCAGCTGCAGAAATTGCTGCCATTCTGCCTCTGCCAAATTCAGAAACAGAAGCACGCCTTCAAAACAGATCTGCAACCCAGAGATAACCTAAAGCAGCATTTTTTAATATTTATCTTATGTACCGGAAGTAGCTGCGCATTCTTCATTTCTCTTCCAGCACTAATTTATGCTTCCCTCCCGAAGCCAGCGTCGATCAATTAATATATCTGGTAGTGACTTGTAGGAATCTCACGTATTCATCCATCTAGGTCATTCACCGCGACTCAAGCTACCGTTGTCATCTCTTTATATTTTAGTTTCTCTCTCTCTCTTCCTATCTGTCTCAGAGCTAAGGTTAGATGACTCCATTAGGCCTCGGCTTTCACTGCAGAGAAGGCACACATTCGTCTAATGACAACCGTTCGACCATCTTTTCGCTAATGGTTTCCTCCTACAGGAAATCCTCAAGACGTATGTAGGCAGTCGGGTCGCGAATATTGATTCCGAGGCCCCAGAATAGGCTGTGATGGAAGGTATATTGAAGGCGCGCTCCACGCGTGTCTGGCTGTCGAAAGACGAGTTGCGGCGAACGTTCGTGCCGAGTTCGAGTGATACGTCGGCTAGAATGAGCGCGAAGCTCGCCGGATGATCGAATATGAGCGAGAGAGTAGGCAGCCATGAAGTGACTTGTGCAGATTGGATAATGAATGGTACTGCGACTCATTCTGTCATCTGCAAACACTTCATTGCACGTGTCTGGTGGCGGACTCAGAAACGCGACGTCTTTGTAAGACAAAAGAAAAGGATCACATAAGAGATAATAACATGACATGAATGCTGTTTCTCAGTGCACACTATAAATTTCCAAGTACGAATGATGTAGCAAACCAATATATAAGATATCGGATAAAATGATGTATAATTATTACTTCAAAGGATATTCAGAGTAGCTAAAGACTATTGCAAATTATAGCACAATGCCCTTTTTCCTGTAAGGTGTGTCACTCTATGCTTAGCGTTTGGTTCAACTTACGTCAAACGCAGAACGGCTGTCGAGCGAAACATTCAAGATTGTGGATTTTTTGCCGAAAAATGAAAGCGCCGCTTGTGTGCGTGTGCACTCAGCAGTGACCCTACGCGTGCACGAGTGGGAAATGATACGGCTGAGAGCCCGCCAACACAGGCGGCACGATGCTTGTTCGCGTGACAGCACGCTCCTGCAAAGCGGCGTTGGAGAGACGCCAAAAAGACTTCTTTGCTACGAGCCCCTGGCGAAAAGTCTCCCTGTGAAGCAAGGGGAAGTTTCTCTTCACGCGTTTCGCGCGTTGTTTAAAGAGAGAGCGTAGCTGTAATTGTATCCTCTTTTCCTCGCAGTGCACACAGCGCAGAGCCACTGGCTTGTCGAGGGAGTAAACATGCATTTGCAGAGACATTCGTGAGAGCCAATGGCTCGGACAGCCGGTTTCCTTAAATAGAACGAAAGAACGCCTTGCTTTCCTATGCCGAAAGGAGGGATATCTAAGGGTACGTTGAATGCTTGAAAGGCTGTTTGTGAAGGTGGGTTGTAAGTTCAGGCCTGTACCGTCCTCTTCTTTATCTAGGCTGTTGTGCCTCCAACAGGTGTTTTTTTTTCAAGTGTGTTCGCTTTGTTCTTCTGGGTAACTATATTTTTGTGCATCGGCTCTGAGTCAATTAAAGTTGAAGATTGATCTTGCCCCAGTAAAGGTGCATCGTTCACAAATAACGATGCAGCATTTCGGCCTTAGGCGAAGCCTCTATAAGTTACATATTTGTGCGCATATTTGGGGCGTAATTTGTGCAAAACCTATTGCAGGCGAAGGTACAGAATTGCGGTTGTGCACAAATGGGCTCTCGAAGGAGAGTGCATATCTCTAACTGATGCTCTCTCGACCGTGGGCTTGTCGGCGATCAGCCGTTTCTTACGTGCAAATAGGATCTTTTATCGATGTCACTTGTCAATTCGCGTTGGCGCATGTCATTGTTACCTTCCACTGTTGCATTTCGTCGGTTCACGTATGACCGTCGTTGTTGCCTGTAGCAAGTTGCAACAGAAGTGCTGCGCAGCTAAGCACGTGGGTGAAGGTCAAATTCCCGGCGAGGAGGAAAAAAAAGTTAGGAGAAAGAAAGGAAGGAAAATAGAAGGTCAGCTTCGCACACGCGATGCGTCACTTGCCCCCATCTTCCAGACGGAGGAAAGGCTCCTAATCTTTTTGTTTTATTTTTCCGTAAATTACAGCGGAGATCATAACGAAATGAAAAAAAAAAATAAGTAAGTACAAGCACTTGAAACGAGTTTTATACCTAACCACAGTTGACGGAGGTTCATATAAAAAAAAAACCACAGTCGCTTGTAGAAAAGAAGTCCTTGAAATCTTCCACAGTCGGGTGAGTTCACTACTCCTTAATCTAGAGTGAACGCTTAGAGCAACGGCAGATACCTGTAAGACGTGACACTTTGGGCTTATTGAGGGTCGTTTGTTGTTCAGACAAACCCAAATGTCGACAACCGGCACACTTAAGAATCTTATAGCATCAAGTATGCCGTGCGATGACCTGCAGAGGAAAAGAAAGAAAGAAGCTAAAGCGAAAAGTGTATGAAAGGAAGGTGTCCTGGCGAAGAAAAAAAATGCAATAAATGCGAGGCTGCTAAGGTCTTGCATAACAGGATCAAAAAGCACATTCATATCACGCCGCCAATGGAGGCTTTCTCTTTCTTGCCCTCGACAAAGCTTGCGCAAGGTGCAGCTAACGCGACGATGTTTGTGCCTTCGTGGATTGGTGGAGTGTTCGCTCAATACGGCGACGATTGGAGTACGCAACACTTGGTGCGACGCGACCAGAGGCTTCAGCGCGTTTACGACCTTTTCCAACGTAATTTCGATTTCGAGAATACCCGCGAACAATAATTATTTTCTCCCTCCTCTGGCGCATCCATTAGGTGACAGGCCTTCCCTTGCCGCCCACCGATCGAAGCTGGCTGAAGCGTTTAACGTGGAACGTTTGAATCATGCGTCTGAGACATAGGAGTTATAGGAACTGAAAGCGCTTAAGCTGCACTTCTCTATTGGCTCTCATGCGAGGAATTCGGAGTGAGCAAATCAATGCTGGCCCTGTCGAAAAAAGCGAAGCTCTGGAAATAGGCTCATGACGTAGCGCACCTGCCGGAGATAACTTCGCTAATCTGACGCCTTCAGCTATGAGCAATATAATTCCGTTTTTCCCCCGAGGTGTACATATGGAAAAGACAACAATAGGGTGGGAGCGGTGTCGACTAACACTGCGAGGTTTAAATGCACATATCTACCCAATAAAGTGTACGGGTGGACGACCGCCGCCGTATGCTCAATTGGCAGAGTATCGGACGCGTTATGCGAAGGTTGCAGGTTGGGTCCCTGCCGGTGGCAAGTTGTCTTCTGGTCCACTTTAATTTCTTCACACTTATACAGCAATTACTACAAATAACATCCCCCATACTTTCCTTGCCTTGATTTTCTGTTAGTTCTCACTAACATTGTTTCTAATAAAGAAAAAGGAGCCCTTAAAATTCCCCTTCTTTCGTTCGCAATAGTTTGCGCAACATTCGTGACGCACCACTGCCGAATCGCACGCTCCTTTTTTTGCTTTTGTCTTGTTTTGCATCGTTTCTTGGCTTCAGCACGTCCTTACCACTTAATCACTTTTAATGTTGACGTAACATTTTTTAGCAAATACGTAAAATTTTAGCAAATTAGCAAAGACAGCCGGTTATAGCCTCTTTCTTTACATTCATACTAGGCGACAAACCAGGCTAACCTCTCCGGGCATTTCATTAAAGAATCTTATCTCTCTCTTTACATTCATACTGGGTTCCTGTTCTGCAGCCACAGCTGAATTAATACGACCATAGCAAATCACTAAAACGTCTACAAAAGGTGTGAACTGGGCGCATGCTTTATTGCATTTAAAACAATAAATGAGCCCTATAGCGAAGGCAGAATATTTTAATAGCAATGAAAACCGTATCGGTACTATAGTAATGACAACGGCATTAAACAAGAGGCCTGGTTAAATATTTGCTTTCTAATTCAACGAAAAACTTTGAGTCATCTACTACGACACGTCGTTGCCCTTAAATTTCTATCTGGAATAATAAGCGTGTCTGTAAGAGCCAATGTACGTACATATCCATACGGCCGATATTTGGTCTTGACGGAAACTATAAACCTCTAGTGCCTCGTGAAGATGCGATTTCGGTGTCATTTTAACGCGGCTTCGACATTGAGACTTATTCATTCTCAAGAAAGGAAACAGACTTCGCAACGGTCACGAAAAGCCTTCGCAACGGCTTGTACGAACGAGTCAAGGTCATCAACGACTGGCGACGAAATGGCTTCCTGAGCAATGAACATATAGCTATTTGACGGTGGCCACAAACTGCGATTCACATCCAGCACATTTCCGCGCCATTCGCGACGTCTTTTGCGGCAGCATTAAAAATATCGGTGAACGAAAAACGCCAGCATTTGGAAAGCCTGATCCAAAAAATCGTAACTCTATAGCAGCGATATGCCGAGTGATGGAGAGAACTCGTTTGTTGCGCTGTTTTTCTGCAGCAAGCAGCCTTATATATATATATATATATATATATATATATATATATATATATATATATATATATATATATATATATATATATATATATAATATATATATATATATATATATATATATATATAATATATATATATATATATATATTACCCATCAAGAGATAATCGCGCGGAGAACGGTCAACCACGCCCTGTATGTCAAAGTACAAGTCAAAGGCGCACATCTCAACTCCAGCGAAACACTACACAGTTGTTGGATTGGGGACCCAAGAAATTTGCAAGCCGCCAGGACGCATGCGCAGGACGCAAGCCACTCTCGGACTCTTGCGCTCGCGTTGTCCCAAGACGCTGCAGCGCCTTCCTTTGGGCGGCAAACAAAACCGCAGAGCGCGCGACTTCAAGAGAAGAAAATAAAGACGGCGCTTTTGGCAGTGGCACGTGAAGCCACGGCTCGCGTTCCCTGTGGGCATCGATTCTGGTTACTAAGATAAAACTTCATTTGCTCTAGTTCGTATATATATATATTCCTGAGGCTCAAATTACAGCGCCAAGGCACTTCTTTCTCCTTCTTACTTCTTCTTTACTTTTTTGTCCTTGCACCTATCTGAATATAGTTTCACGTCTTCGCGTATCTAATACACTATCATCCTTGTTACACGTTTTGGTTTAGAGCTATTGTTGTGTGCGCATGTGTGGTAAGTTTGCCTTGGGCTTATAGTATATGCATTGGCGTATGAATGAATAAAGCAGTTGTTAGTCAGCGCTTGTGTCGTACGTTTCTTTTCTTCGTTGGTGTCTTGTGAGTTTGCGTTGTAATTTTAGCCTCAGGATTGTGGTCGCGGTGTAACATATAGGCACCCGTCACTGACCAGAGGGCGCGATGGAGCTCTTATCGAACGCCTAAGTGTTGAGGGCACCAGCCGCCAGGGATACCAAGAAAATGAAACACTCGCTGGACACATCGACGCGCTCAAGTGTCTCCCTTTTGGGCGCCTCTTTCAACGAACGCTTCCTACGTGCGTTCGTAATCACCTCAGGGGTGTTGCCACCGCCTTCAATGCAGCACAAACGCGTTTAGAACGCGCTCTTTTCAGGCTGTGCCAAGGCAGCACAAACGCTACAAACGCGTTTCAAACGCACTGCATTGAGGCGGTGGCAAGTCACGTTCAAGTCAAGGAGCGTTTCTGAACATGGAGGATGCGGAGGATAGACACTCGATTTTGCTGCGTCTACTCGCTAGGCTGTGTTTTCTGGCGCTGCCATCGTATCTCGGAAACTGCATTGCCGGGTGCCTATATACTGTGGTTCTGGTTCAGCCGTCTCGTTTGTTCCCTCCTGTGGCATGTCTACAATATCCAAAGCGTTCCCACTAGCTCGCGCTACCACGAGCCACGGGACGCTGTTCTTTTTCCCTGGCCGACTGGCCGCGAGTAGCGTGGCGCTACAACCCCAAAAGGGAAAACTAGCGTTGGCGCCAGCCCTACGGCGCAAAGGCAGCGTGGGCAACGATGCAGCATGGCCCGCATCTAGGATAATTTTAATTTCGCCACGTGTGGCGTCCCGTGCGTTTCACCCAACGCCGCGTGCGCTTGTATTCTGCAGTTAGTATCCTGGAGAACGAATGAAGAGAACAATCAGGAAACATCTTCGTATCACAGCTCATGGAATTAGGTTTCCCCCTTTCTAAAAGAGCCCCACCAATAATACACCGTATGATTTATTTATGTTATTAAGACTTTATTCGCTATGGAAAAGTCGCATGATCGACAGACACACCGAGCCACCAGGATCGACGAGGTCTGTCTTCCGAGGAGAAGCTGCTCAAGTGCGCAGTGTTGTTGAGACTTTTGAGCCTGTTCCGGAGTGGCTTGCACTTCTGGACTCGTGTGTGTTTGCCTGACTTTTGAAATGCCTCCTATTGTAGGGTGTTATGTGGGCGTTGGGTATGTTAAGGTGACAATAATGTGACGAATTATATAGTGCACGGTATGAGGCATGGCGTAAAAAAAATGAGGCATGGCGTAATTGTCTAAGGAAGTAAGCTGCGGAGCAAGGGGTCGCAGGTTCGAAACTGCGGTCGAGCGCTTCGGAATTTATTGTTCTGATTTATTTTTATTTGTGGCTTTTATATATATATATATATATATATATATATATATATATATATATATATATATATATATATATATATATATATATATATATATATATATATATATATATATATATAGACATATCCGGGACGTGTCTGCGACGGCGACTGCAAAATTCCGCCGAGAATGTCCATATAATTGCTATCGCAATAAATGTTTATTGGCGAGGCTGGATTCGAACACGTGTACCCACGATCCGAAGGCAGGTATGGTGACCACTGGGCTATCCAGGCACTCTAGCAGAGCATATCATCACATCACCCTCTGCCCCCCCCCCCCTTGTAATGTATAGGATAGCAAGGGTGTAGGAAAGGAAAGTAAGGAGGAGAGATGTGAGGGCGTGGTGGAGGGAAAGGAGGAGGGGAGAAAGTAAGGCGTAGCATAGAAAGAGTGACAGAGAGAGAAATAGAGAAATAAAGACAGAAAGAAAAAGGGAGAGAAAGAGAGATGATCAAAGAGAGAGAGAGAGAAAGTAAGCAAGGGATGAAAGAGAGAGATAGAGAGAGAGAGAAAGAAATAAATAGAAATAAACAGAGAGGAAAAAGCATAGAGAACATAGAGAGAAGCGAAAAAAAGGGAGAGAGGAAGAAAGAGAGGACTAAAGAGAAACAAAGGATGCCGCCCAGCTCCGAACTTCGTTCAGGCTTGGCACCACTACTGCGAAGCTGCCTTAATGTTTTTAGCTGCTCCTGAAAAACATGAAGACGTAAGAGAGGAGAAACAGACAAGAAACATTTAAGAGAATTGGTTATATTCTAACGAAACTACGACGTGGTTGCACTAGTGGGTACAGGTGCACAATACTCGGTAATCATAAGCGAGCTTGCCAAAACACTGAACAAGGTTCTCACTCCCAAATTTGCAACCACAGATGGACACCCCATTCACCCGACGGGAATGCACACTGCTAGAGTCAGAACACGGTGTTCGCCATACGCCTCTAGTTTATTGTGCTATCTGAATGCTGTAGAGCAGGGGAAAGCAACCAGCGGCCCACAGGTCAGTATTATGCGACCCCAAGCACGACGGCAGAACACCCTCCATCCCCACTCCCTAACCAACCGATGACCATCTCCCGACTAAGCGATGAATCCACGATTTCTTGCGTCTGTCGGTGAGCAACCCTTGAGTAGAACATTTGCGAGTTGGCTAAGAAGGTTCAGTACCAAAAGTCGTATTGAAAGACAGACAGACAATGAACTTTATTGTTTTATTTTTGCAATGCGAAGCATTTCTTAGCGAACCTTTGGCGGTTTGAGCGTTTTTATCTACGTATCTATCAGTCTATTTATCTAGCCGCCTACGTCTGGGTGCTCTCATGATCACCTTCTTAACTTGGAGTAGACCAAAATTGGTATGGGAGGGTAAGAGGATTTGACGAATATGACTTTCGGGTAATGACATGAATAATGTGAAAATCCTGTCGCGTATGTCGTCAAACCCTTTCCTCCAGACACGTGTGGTACATGCCCGTTTACCACGGGCCGTGGTGTACGGGCATGCGCCACAGGTGATTGATAATTTATATCTACGCAGGAACGGAGAGAACAGATATTGGCAATTTAAATGCCAGAGCGTTAAAAAAACCGACATCAGCAGCGTTGACCCGATAAATGGAAAGTATAAAAATTAGTTGGGGTGTACGAATATTCGAGTTTCCAATTCGAATGGAATAATACCTAATCGAATATTTCGATTCAACTTCGAATAGCTAGTATTCGATGTTTCGAAGAATCGCGTCAGACCACGAGTTACCCTTTAAACGCCGGTGTTGTCGACGTGCCTGGTAAGCCCACGATGTGCGAACAGCTACTACACTTACAAAAACACGTCGATCCACCTCGTAACGCTTGGCTCAAAACCATAAAATACAGCATAGAAGTAATCGCTGACTGCTTCACATAAAATCGATGCCACAACGCGTGGGATCTGCCGATTTTTTTAAATGCGAAGCATTTTTTAGCGAACCTCTGGCACTTTGAGCGTTTCTATCTACGTATCTATCTATCTGTCTATCTATCTATCTATCTAGCCGCCTACGTCTGGGTGCTCTCATGATCGCCTCCTTAACTTGGTGTAGACCAAAATTTGCATGGGAGGGTAAGATGACTTCACGAATATGATTGCCGGGTCATGACATGAATAACGTTAAAATCCTGTCGCGTACGTCGTCAAACCCTTTCCACTAGACACGTGTGGCACATACCCGTTTACCACGGGCCGCGGTGTACGGGTATGCGCCACAGGTGATTGACAGTTTATATCTACCCAGGAACGGCGAGAACAGACATTGGTAACTTAAATACTGCCGATGTTGGAAAACCAACATCGGCAGCGTTTACTCAACGAATGGAAAGAATGAAAATTAGAACCCCAGCAGGAATCGAACCCAAGCATTCTGCATGGCACTCAGGTATTCTACCACTGAGCCACACCAGGTCTATAAGCTGGTTATACCACATACTTCACTACACATGGACCCCTTGTCACCACGATCACGACCGGATCATATAACAAGCCTTGACCGGCTGCTGGTGCTCACTGATCACGGTGATGATGCCCTTGTTCAAGAACTGTCAAGAACTTCTTGCACACATACACACGGGTTCGTCAAACGTATATGCGTTCTCGGGACACGCAGAAACACTACATATCAGCGTACCGCTTCTGGTGTTGGCAATACCCACGTTGCCATTGGCAGCGTTACCCAACCGTAAACAACTGGTTATATAACACATCTGCGGCTCTTCAACATATATATATATATATATATATATATATATATATATATATATATATATATATATGCGTATAAAATTTATACAAATCTTCAGCGTCATTTTGTAACGTGTCGCTAAGTAAAAGAAGTTACGCCACAGTCACCTACACGCCGCATGCTTCGCATAACATCGACTCCCACGGTACGTGGGATCTGCCGAATTTTTTCTTTGTAACCTATATTTATGAATTGCAACCTTGTGACATGCATGCTGGAAACAAACATGATTTCTATTCCAATTTTGTATATCATTATTGTCAATTCGCCGAATTTTTCTCTTTGCCTGCAAAGCCTCACCACAGGGAAGAAACAGGGGTTGCTGATATCCTAGCGACATCAAGCGAAAGAAATGGACCTGGGCTGACCACGTAATGCATAGAACAGACAACCAATGGACATTAAGAACAATGCAATAGTTACCAAGGAATGAGAAACGTAGTCTATGAAGGCATCGAGTTTGATGTAGTGACGAAATAAGATGTTCGCAGGGATAAAATGAAATTAGCTTGCACAGGATAGGGTGAACTGGCGATCGCAGGGAAAGGCTTTCGTCCTTCAGTGGACTAAAACAGGCTGAGAATGATGTCGATGAAGAATATACAGCGTGTGACCCTTTTAGAGCCACAATGCAAATCTAACACTAAAACGACGACTGCCGTATATGGTTCTAAAAGTGGTTATTCCATAATTAATGTAAGCAGTAGGAGAGCGCTGGCACCCTGGCGACTGTGATCACTCTACATTCACTCTATTTTAAACAACCTCTTGGAGCCAGTGTTGTCAAGAAACGCGAGGACGAAAGTAGAACCGGAAAGAACAAGTCGCACAAGAATGTCGGTGCTGCGGATAGAACAAAGAGAAAAAGAAAGCATAGCGGCAGTGGTGGAATGCAAAGCCGACGAAATTACGAAGGTGGCTCGAGCTTCCGCGATGCAAATGGCTTGGCTGCACCAAAGATGGCTCGCGTGAGACTAAAATATGACGTACGCTAGGCTTAGGCCGGGAGATGGGAGCTTCAAGAAATGGCCCCGCGG
>NC_051178.1:224830590-224854522 GCF_013339695.2 Rhipicephalus sanguineus
GCTAGTTTGGTTACACGGTGATATTGAACATGCTCCAAAACTCGCGTTAGCAATGAAAAGTGACTGATCGCGATTACGCGCACTCTTGTCCGCAAGTTGTTCTTTATTCATGAAGCTGTGCCGATACGTCAGCCTTCTTGCCGCTTCATTGTTCGACTGCTTCGCCACCGTGTATTAAAGAAACTCACAGTTTCGCCGCCAGGGCGAAGCAGTAAATGCGATAGCAACAAATTGGAATGTTATACAAAGTGAGGCTAGCGGCTAGCTCCTTCACGATCCGATCTGGCGTAACTATGCAAAATGCTGGCGTAAGGGAGCACGGCTGCTCCAGCGAGCGAAGCGGTTTTTGTGCTGTCTGTCGCTTCAACGCGAAGTACGCAGTGAGAGCACAGCCCGTGCAAATGTATGAGCCGTCTACTGATCTCTAGAGATATACACGGCGTGCAATGGCGAGGGCGACCATGCCCTGTAAGTCAAAATACCGCTTTCCTCCCGGAGACAAGCAACCCCCATCTCCGGCTTCTATGTCTGGTCGGGGCGTTTCCTCTCCGCTTGAGGAGCTATCGACGGCAGCCCTCGCACGCGGGGCGATGTTATGCGATGTGTATGCAAAAAGAGATGTGTATGCGGTGTCGCCGGAACGCTCTCCTAAATACTGCTTTCTGTCTGCCTGAGCTCCGCTATTAAGAAATGACTTGGGCATAAAAAAAAAAAAAGACGAATGACACGTGTTGACAAAACTGTGCTGCACCTGATGAATTACAGCGTTGATATTGGGCGAAGCTTTACCTCCGTTTATATGCCGCGGTGGCAGAAAGCGTGTATGAAATGGAAGTCGAAAAGCCAGCAGCCTAACATGCACATGACTGAAATTTTCGCTTCTATGTGTTATTGATACTCTCTATCGCTCTTTCGATTCTCTTTCTCCTGCTTTCATTCCTTCTACTTTAATCGAACAAGGCTTCATGTATAGCACACGCGTTTATGCGCAACATGTTTAGATGCTAGCGATGAACAGTCCTCGCGGATTGAGACGCGACATTCTTTACAGCAGAGCTGCTATCCTCGAAGTTTGCCGTGGGCCGTATATAGGAAATTATCATCATCATGAACCAGCACGCGCTCTCTTCATCCTCTTCTTCATCGCCTTCCTCTCCTTGCTCTTCTGCTTCACTCCCAGAACACGTGCGCCGATTTGTCCGGCGTGGGATGCAATAACTCTGATGGGTGCAAGAACGAGTACAGAAAGAGGGAGAGAAACGTATAGAAAGGAAGATAGAGAAAGAAAGAAATTCTTGGCGGGGCGAGATTCGAACCCGCGCCCCCACAATCCGAAGGCGATTGTTGTAACCACTCGGCTATTCAGGCACGCCAGCAAAGCATTGCATAGCCTTGTATAGTATAATAGAGCATAGCAAGGGGGTGGATAAGGGAAGTGAGGGTGGGGATCGAGGACAGACGTTAGCGTGAGGAGGAGGAAAAGAAGGAGGGAAGTACGAGTACAGAGCGAGAGAGAGAAAGAGAAAGAAAGAGAAGAAAAAAAATCACAGCATATCCACGTGGTGAATGATGATGAGCGGGGCGAAGCGAACTCGCGCTGCAGCATGGCGATGGCATTGGTGCGAGCGTGGTCCTTCTTGAAGGAAGATATTGTGACTAGATTGTTTGAGAACCACAATCTGTTGCACACAGCGCAACTATGGCTGAAACTGTTATCAAGGAAGTCCCGCTGGAAGCGCGCGTCGGCGCCTTCGGGCAGAGCCCGCCTGATGCGTTTTGCAGCCACTCCACGTGCTCGCACAGCCTCGGGCTCTGCCTGCCGGTACGCGCGCTTTCTCGCCGCTTCACGGTCCTTCACATTTTGAAGATCCGATTTGCGCCGCAGCCGTGCAGCTTCGGCCTCGCGGGCTCGAACGGCGGGGTCTTCTCGCCGCAGCCGTGCAGCTTGTCGATCAGCTTCGGCTTGCGGGCTGGAACGGCGAAATCTGCTTCGCGACGTCGACGTGCAGCTTCGGCCTCGCGGGCTCTCACCTCAGGATTCTGTCTGCGAGCGCGCGCTGCCGCCGCCTTCCGTGCGCTCCGTTCCGCAGCCTTGTCTTCCATCTGGCGACTCCGCGCTAAAGAGAAAGCGTGCCAAGAGGGAGCCTCATGGCGCGTTACTTCTGAAATGTTGTCTTCGGGTGTCGTTGAAAACACGAGACGTAGTAATGAAGAAAGAACGCTACACAGGCGAACACGCAAAAAAAAAAACAAAAAAAAACGACAGTGTCACTCGTCAACGTCGTCTTCTTCTACTGCATACCAGGACGCGTGCAGTAAAGAAGAAAGAATGCCACACAGGCGAACACGCACGAGAGTCTCATTCGTCAACGTCGTCTTCTTCTTCTACTGCATACTAGAACGCGCGCTTCTCACTAGCTAGAGGTGGCTACTACAACGCTACAAACAAACTGAGGATGGACAGACCCACGGCATAAGGAGATTCGCCCCTAAAAGGTCGCTGATCCCTCCATCATAGGAATCTGTATAACACGAAAGTGAAACGTGTCGTCACAGCGGTAGTTGATTGTTTGTAGTGCATTGGTATGTGAGAGCTCGTACAATGTCTATTGTTGTTTGGCAGGTATAGCACCGCTTTATGTGGACGCAAGCACATTGACACCTATAGTGGCACATCTCCGTACTGAGGACTAACGCCCATGATCATGATTTAACCATGGCGGTAGCTGAAGTTGTCAAGATATACCTGGACACCGCATATGGTGAATGCCGCGCAAAGATGGCATCAACAAGCACATAGTAAACACTGATACTCGTTATGCACTGCTTCAAAGCGTCATGAAACACCAAGACAAACGCGACGAGCGTCGTGTGTTCTCCCTAGCCTGGCCGTTAATTCTCCCAGGGCGAGCGGAGAACGCGGTGCGACAGCCAGGCGAGCGTCGGAGAGCTATTTTTCGATATGGATGGATGCTATGAGCGATGGATGGATGGATGGATGCTATGAGCGTCCCCTTTATAACGGGGCGGTGACATGTCTGCCACCATGCTCCCAAGAAAAAAGAAAAACTTCCTTGTTTCATGCTGGCCTAATACCTTGTCTACATTGATTAAATCTATCTTATTATACCAAAAAAATTTATAAATTCACGGTCTATCTCTCTGCCTCTTAAGGCAGAATGACCTTATTTCCCCCCCCCCCCCCCCATTATTTATTTTTGTACTTTATCTCTACTCTTCTGCCACCAATACTCTAACCGTCTCTTACTTATTTCTATCGCGGACGTGTTCAGCTTTCCATTGTTGTCCCTAAAACCCAAGGCTTCCTGTAGACTCGTGCCCACAAGTATACGTGGGTGAATATCGCCACATTCAATCAGTACATGTTCCATCGTTTCATTAGTTCCCCCGCAGCATGTACAGTGTTCGTCTTCGTTACTGAATCTCGCTTTATAACTTCGCGTTCTAAGGCAGCCCGACCTTGCTTCAAACAGTAAAGCGCTTCCCCTTGAATTATCATAAAACCTTTCCCTCCTTATTTCGTTTTTTCCCTTTCGGTAGTTACTCAGAGCCGGCTTCTTTTCCATCGCTGTCATCTAATAAGTCCTCTCCGCCTCCCTGACCTTCCGCTTAATGCACCCTGTTGCCATATCGCCCGCACTGTTAGCCGTATATTTACTGGTGAGCCTCCTAGTTCTCTTTCTCCACTGCGTGTCAACGCTTTTTCTATACAAATACCTGAAAACCTTCTCTGCCCATCTACTCTTCTTCATTTTCCTCAGCCTCTCTTCGAATCTCATTTTGCTCTGAGCTTCCCTCACTTCAAAGCCTGTCCATCCCATATCACCCTTTACAGCCTCAATTGTCGTCTTCCCGTGAGCGCCCAACGCGAGGCGGCCCACCATCCTTTGATTTACATCCAATCCTGATTGTACCTCTGACTTCATGCAAACCACTGAGTTCCCAAATGTAAGCCCCGGGACCATCACACCCTTTCACAGCCCTCGAAGCACCTCGTACCTATTGTATCCCCATAAAGCTCTGTGCTTCATAACTGCAGCATTCCTCTTTCCCTTTGCTACCGCTGCTTTCTCTTGTACCTCCATATATCTATCCCCCTCATTTACCCATACTCCGAGGTACTTGTACTCGCTTACCCTCGGTATTTTTTGGCCCTGTATGAAGACCGCATGGTCTTCGTGATCATTGAATACCATCAATCCACATTTTGTTGCACTAAATCCTAGTCCTAGAGCCTCACATTCCCTTCCGCATATATCTGCCAGTCGCTGTATATCATCTTGACTGTCCGCAAATAAGACAATATCATCAGCATAAAATAGACCTGGAAGCTTCTGCTCAACCATCGTGCCGACCTGTTTGTGTGACAAATTAAATCCAATGTTGCTACCTTCTAGCGCTTTTTCCTTCCTCACCATGTACAGCATGAATAACAGCGGGGACAAAGGACATCCCTGTCTCAGCCCCTTGCTAATTTCAACGATGTCCTTGCTACTTATTCCTTCCCATTCTATACAAACTGTATTTTCTCGGTACATTTCCCTCAAAAGCTGTATACAGTCGTCCCCTATGCCCACTTCTTTCAATATATCCCACATATTGAGGCTTGGGCTGAAGCCGCCACCTCGCGGTGTGTTAATGCGTTTATTAAATTACACTTCTCCTATTGGAAACTCGCCGAATGGGGCGGTCGCAGCAACGGCGCGTTGCCTGAGCTAATTGCAGAGGATACGATGTCTTTTTTAGGGGCGAAGCTCCTTAAGGCGGCACCCGTTCGTCCCTCGTAGTCGTCGTCGTCGTAGTAGTAGCAGTAGTAGTAGTCGTAGTCCGTAACAAGTCTTACGCTTTGACCTCAAAGGTGGTGCCGGTGGGAGATTTTTCCTGTGCGTTGTTGAACAATAAAAAATTCGCAGCGTGCGCGTTAACTAAAAGCCGAATTCTTCTGTCTCTCATTCCCCATTAGCAGCCATTGGCATGTTCCAGTAGGAAACGTTAGTAGAAGTAGAAGTGTAAGTGTTAGCTAAAAGCCGACTTCTTCTGTCTCTCATTCCCATTAGCAGCCATTGTTTACCTCCAAGGTAGTGCCTGGTGAGATTTCTCCTGTGCGTGATTAAACAATTAAAATTTTGTTCAAAACGCCGTTGATTGATGAAATAAACCAACGAAAGACGCCAGATGTTTTGTAAAAGCAAAACGAAAGAACGCCAGATGTTTCTAAAGCAAAACGAAAAGACGCCAGCTGCTTAACGAAAGACGCCAGATTTTTCTAAAGCAATGGTTTTCTAAACAATGAAAATTCACAGCGTACATGTAAAATTAAAGTGAGCTGCAAGTCGTCATAACTCATCTAACCTTTAGTATAAACGCGCCCGATCTCACGTCGGTGATGATGTACTGGGCAGAATTCCCGGAAGATTCACGGTTTACCGATGAACCTCCGCAGCTTCGCCCACTCATCATCATTCACTCCGTGGATATGCTGTGATTTTTTTTATTTTCGAGTCTGGTGGCACACATGTCACCGCCCCGTCATAAAGGGGACCCTCGTAGCACCCATCCATACATCCAAGAGCACTATGATAGGAAAGTGTTAAAAATAAAAGGCGCGTTCATGTGGACTCCTTTATGTGCTTGGCGGTAGCTTAGTGGATTAATCACCCGCCAGCCATCCTCGCGGACCGAGAGGTCGTGGGTTCGACACTTGTCAACGGAGCTTATAGTTTTTTTTCTCTGCCATCTGATGGCGTTTATTTCGCTGACGTATTTCCGTGACGGAAATACGCCATGGAAGTCTTCGTGGACCCCGGCATAAAACACTTTCGTGTTAAAAGAAATACGCACAAAGAAATAGGCATGGAGAGAAAGAGACAGAAAGATACAGACACAAAAGAGTTGAAAAAAAAAAAAGAGCAAGCATAGCTATGTATAGTACAATGTAGCAATGGGTGGGAAAGAGAGAGGTCAGAGGGTAAAAGTCCAGCGAAGCCAGGACCAGCTAGGTGCGCATCAGCTCTGCTGTGACCCATTCTTGCGCGACGTAGTGCAAGCTCCACTAATTTTTTAGTATATCAAATGCTATGAACAATTGCTTGTGATAACAACGTCATGTCGTTGCAAATCTGGCCGCCAAAGGTAACGTTGGCTCTGATGGAAGTGTTAGAGTCAAAATTACACCAATATGACACGAACAGCAGATGCTTGAAGCTAAAGTACGTGCATTACTTAGGCCTAAATTTTCTTGTTTCAATCTCTGAGTACTGTACATATCAGGGAACTTCAAAAGTTCGGATAGACTCATGTGGCATGCGAAATTTCATAAGACACGCATTATTTTCTTCTTTCCAACAAAACTCCCCTTTGCCCGGTATTCCTGCACCTAAGTCCATTGCGTTCGAGCATTTTGACTTCGCGCGCGGCAGAGGCCGGGGAACCGTGTGTGTGAGCGTGGCCGTAATCGTCGTGAAGTGAGTATTGAAGTCAGCAGAAGGCGCGCGAACAAAAGCGCTCTCCGGAACATTCCTACTAAATTGGAGAAATTCCACACCCTATATCCGAGGCCTCTATACGAAACGCGGGTGCGTTCCTTTTGTCTTACACGAATCACTCTCTTCCCTCTCTCCTTCTGCCAGTCTTTTAGGCCGAGCGAGATTACGAATACTCGGGCGCACACGCGTGGCCGAGTGTGGAGTTAATGATTTTTTTTTCTGTTATGAAAGGCGTTCTCTCCGAAGGCAAGTAAACGCCAAGGTGATAAGTGTGAGACCAATACAGAGAAGGATAAGGAAGGATGTGAGGAAAGCCATAACCACGGAAGGCAACAACCGAAGCGCTTGCACGGTGCAATCGTTCATTCCGAAGTGTTATTCCCGAGAAAAAGCCGACACGCTTGTATCCCGATCGCGACTTGCATATGGCGGGAACGAGCAGTCATGGGCACGTTACCAGCAAAAAGTAACAGTGTTACAGTTACAGTTACCTAAGCCAAAAAAATAACTCTGTTACAGTTACAGTTACAGTGTTTCCTAAAGTAACTTGTTACAGTTACAGTTACTGTGCAAAAGTAA
Source organism: Rhipicephalus sanguineus (assembly GCF_013339695.2). NCBI lineage: Eukaryota > Metazoa > Arthropoda > Arachnida > Ixodida > Ixodidae > Rhipicephalus > Rhipicephalus sanguineus. Next base: position 224,837,676 of record NC_051178.1, read on the forward strand.
CGTCGTTACTTTTCTGTTACTGTATAAAATAATAGATCACAAATCAAATTATAGAATTTATTTAATAAGGGTTGCACGTCGTAAAACCCTAGACGAAGGAAACATAAAAGGGGGCCCAACACCAGCAATCACTTTGAACGCATCTTACTTGAAGTGGAAAACGCGGTTGATGTACTAGAACGACGGCAGTATATCCTAAGACGTTTATTAACTATACCCAGAAGCGCATGCGAAGAGCAGCGGGGAGTGCATCACGAGTGGTTACGACGTCCATTGTGTCTGCTCCATATGTTTAAGGTGTGTCAGACTCTGTTCGGAGAGCTTCCGGTCCGCTGGGCATACAAACCGTTTTTAAGTCCCGTTATTACACCTTGGAACATGACAACGTGTTATCACGAAATTCTAATACTGCACACACCTGCGGTTGATCATGGCGGTATCTAAAAGTGCGATGCGGGGATCGGCGAAACGGACAGGGAATGATCAACGAGGCCTAAAGAACTCAAGCGGAATGTCGCTAAAGCAACCTATGCAACGCGTTCTAAGACCGAGCTTGTTGAGCACTGCTGGATGACAGGCCATAGATTTGACCTAAACAATGCGACGACGCCGGTTTGTGTACGAAGGTGGGGGAAAAGCAACTCCTGGAATCGTGGTTCATTCGTCGCGGCTTGCAAAAACAGCCGCGGCCCCCCACTGGACATTTACAAGGACATGTGTGACTAGTGGACTGGTTGACCTCGGCTCATTTTTTTTTCTTTTTTTAGGATGCCACCTGCATTAGGGGTGAAACGTCTGTCATTTTGTTAATAATTGTTGCATTAAGTCGGAGTAAACATTTTACAACCAGTTACAAAGAAGTTTTAAAATATCGCTTCGCTAGTTCACGGAATTTCTGGCCTTAGCCGTTTCGCGTTCTGCTGTTTTCTAGCCACCTGTCAAACACGATTAGCTCGGAGCCTCAGAATTGGGAGACTATAAACATGGCATCCTAATGCTCCTACACCTGTACACCAAGAACATAGCTAGATGCTCAAGTGACGAAAAGGATATATATGCTGGAAAAAAAAAAACGGACGCGAACTTAGCAGGCTGTTCAGTTGAACCACGATTGATTTACATGTTGCGTTAATGACAGACCTCCAACCTCGGTCTTCTGCAGGGAAGATAATACGCTTAGTCACCTCCTCTCCTAAACTGCGAGGGGAGCCCTATTCTGGAAAGTTGAGGGGTGGAGAGGATATATGGTAAAGAAGAAAGTTCGAAAAAGTGTTGCTGTTGGATAATTTTTCATAAAGACAGAAGTAACTGCAACGGTATTTTCCGTTACAGTTACTGCGAAAAAAGTAACAGTGTTACAGTTACATGTTCCTCTAACCTAAAAGTAACTAGTTGCAGTTACAAGTTACTGAAAAAAGTAACTAGTTACCGGTAACGCGTTACTAGTAACTAGTTACTGCCCAAGACTGGGAACGAGACACCGTTCAAAAATGAATATTGAGACAGGCATTATCAATTCCTTTACATTGCGGTCTTCCGCTGAAATGATGTGCCATATTGAATGACGTGGATTTCGAGTTTTAGGTTAATTCTGCCTAGCACAGCAATGTAGAAAGAGAGAGAGAGAAATAGATAAAAAGGAAAGGGCAGGGAGGTTAAGCTGGTGCTAGTAACCGGTTTTCTACACTGCACAGGGGTGAAGAAAGAGGGGTCAAAAATAGGAGAGAAAGAGACATAATTAAAAACGAAAAAAAATATTCACACATGCACACACTGCGATATAATGGCTTCCTGCACGTACTCAGATGCTACATAGAGCGGCCACCTTTAGATGGCCGTTGGTACTTCGTGCTACATAACTGGTGAATGAGAATTTTAACGCGATAACGTTAGAGAGCTCGTTTCGCAGAAATGCCGCCGCCGGGGTCGGTGTCGGCGTCGCTACGTCGCTTGTGAGCGAAAAATTTTCCGTGACCGAAAAATCGAAAAAGATACAAATAAGATAAGTAGGGGTGTGCGAATATTCGAAAGTTTCGAATATTCGTTGAATATTACATTCGAAATATTCGTATTCGATTCGAAAATCGTGTATTCGAGAAGTTTCGAATATTCGATAACTTTGAATAATCGAAAAATTCGAATATGCGATTCGATTATCATGCATTAAATAACTCGACTTCCACATTTCTGCTGCGTTCGTATAGCTAAAAACGTTGCCGAGAGGAGCGATAAACATCGCAAGTACACGGAGGCACGATATCTGCCTGCGACGAGAGCCCCAATACGTATGATTTATTGCTAGTGCATCTCCGACGTGCAGCGCTGTTGGCGATTATGTAACCGTACATTTTCAATATTATGCGGGCGTAACGTGCTGCGCTACCACTCGTTCACTTCTGAAGACAGTGACCCATGTGACTGGTGGCGGACTGTAGGCATCTTCAGATACCCCAGTCTGGCAAAGCTTTGCCCCATGTACGTACCTCCCTATACCAGCCACTTCTGTTCCAAGCGAGCGTGCCTTTTCAGTGGCAGGAGGGGGGGTGTCTCTGTTAGAAAGGAGCGCCTACTGCCTGATCATGTGGAGCAACTCATATTTTTTCATGATAACATCTAGTCATTACTTTCATTGTGCCGTGATATTTGTTTGTGTTGTGATGTGCATTGTGCTAACCTGGACATTGTGTTCTGGAGATAGCAGTGTATGTTGTGTTGATAGTGAGGCTGTTAATGTTTTGTTTTCAAATAGCTACATGTTAAATAAGATATTGTTACTGTGGAGGCATTTTTCCTTTGATATTCGATATTCGAAGGTGGATATTCGTATTCGATTCGTATTCGAAAAATTTGATATTCGCACACCCCTAAAAATAAGCAATAAAAATCTCCGGTCCTATTGAGGATCGAACCCGGGCCGTCTGCGTGGCAAGCAGGTGCCTACCACAAAACCACGATGTTACTTGCAACTGCTTCGGGAAAAAACACTACATAAATGCCATGTAGTGGAAGGAGTCTGCTGAACGCATTTTGTTCGGCAGGTGTTCCGACGAAAATGAGCCCATTGGGCGATTTTAGGCGCATTGGCGAGGCCATCAAACTACGTTTTTCCCGCGACGCCATGCTTCGAAAAAAGCCGAGATAGTGCAGAAATCGCCGCTAAAAACACACACGAACTTTCAAACAGCTCCAAAAATGGACAACTATGTCCATCTAGCGGAAAATATATAAAGCCAATGCCTACTTTTTAGAGGAGGCGTTGATCAAGCAAACAGCAAACATTAGACAATGTGCTGCCATCTGTGAGGCCATTGTGAGAAATATGTCTCGACTCTAGCACAGGGAAGTGCTTTAGATCGAAAACATATATATATATATATATATATATATATATATATATATATATATATATATATATATATATATATATATATATATATATACACACACGGTTCGGGCACTTTGGTACAACATCTGATGCTTGCCAGTCACCTGAGCGTATGCGCGCGGGAACTTCATATCTCCATTTATATTTGTCTTCATCTTCCTATTCCCTTCCTATTCCCTCGTGTAGCGTAGAGATAGATCATGGCATTGACTTTCCCACCTTTCACCCTTTACTTGCTCGTCGTGTCTAATGGAAAAGTTTATAAAAGGTTCTACATCTTGATATAAACTATACACTGATCGATTCTCCCATCGCTCGCGTGAACGAGTTGTAAGAAAAGCAACCAAGCTATTTACAAAATGCTACAGCCAGTACGAAAGAAAAAAAAAAGACGAGACAGGAAGTAATCTCAACAAACCAGTTCAGTATCAAGCTTTAGGCGTCTGCTAAGAGCTACCTGGCACTAAAACATACGCCGTTACTTGTTACATCAGGCTTGCCTTTCGCCTGTCGGATTTTCTCGTGGCGAAGAGCCTCACGAGGGTTACGACACGATGTTGGCTGTGAACCTGTCAGAATCAAGCTTACAGGCGGCTGTCAAAATGGTGTGCTAGGTTGAGCCGCGCCGTTCAGCCTGTACGTAATTGTGATGGATGCATACGGCTCACCGCTTCTGCGTGTTATATGAACGTGCTCGCCGACGCTCCTGGCACCTCGCTGTTTGTTCTTTGTTGCTGTTAAGCCTATACAACTCTTTCTGCTTTCGATGCTGCTCGGCAGCAGTCTGACGCGCTTAGCGGCTGGCTTTGTAATAGGTTACCCATGCATGCCGTTCGCGTAAAACAAAGCCGCGTTAGAAAAGTCTGAGTGTAGTAACTGTTTAGAAGACTTGACGCGCGTTCCTTTACACGTATGCGTTCACGAGCGCCTGTTTTCATGCGAGCATGTCAAGTTGCAGGCTGATGTGGAAGCAATACATAGCAGACAGGAACCATGTTTAGTAATAAGAGCGAAAAGCAGCAGGCTTGAGAAACTTCCGTCCGGCCCAATCTATCCATGTTAATATTTATTACAACGAACAGCTACTTGTACAGTTGCCAAAAAAACTTTGCTCGTTGCAGAGCTTGCTGCCGCAGCGACAGTTCTAACTGGTTGCGGACGCTTTAGTGAGCGTTCATGAAGACTATATAGCGGCAATGCAATCAAAATATATGGTTGTTTGTTCTAAACGCCTTTCATCTACAGCATTGTACATGCATATGTATAAAGACACGACACATCGCCGTGTGTGTGTGGAAGGCAAGTTTTCTCCGTTTACACGACTGTTTGCTGTCCGTCGACAAATATGTGTGTTGATCTGACGAGATCCCGGCAGACGTGGAATAGAACGAATGCACATATTTAGATGACTCCTTGTATGCATGCGGTATCACAGAAAGGCTGAGATATTTTTCGTAATGGAATATCAGGTTAGTCTATGTTTCACTACGCGTCTCTCTGTAATAAAGTATGCCATAAAATATTCGTTCAGCGCGGTGAATTCTGCGAGAGGAAATAGAATGAGATGTAGTCGCGTAACAGTTGACAAAAACATGTTTCTAAATATCTCCAGTACGCGTGATACGCAGTTTTTCTTGGTTTACGTACTCTTTGTTGCACGAAGTGTATTGACCTGACGAGGCTCCGGCACACGTGAAATGGAGTGCACTTATACACTTAGTGAATTCTTGTGTGCATGTTTCATCATGTAAAAAATGCAGAGTTTGTAGTAATAGTGCGATATGTTAATTTAGAGTTACGGCGCCTTCTCTATAGTAAAGTATACTGTAAAATACACGTTTTGCGAGGAGAGTTCTACGAGAGAAAACAAAATGAAAGCGGACAAGCCTATATTTAAACAATATGTGTCCTTAAATACGTACAAACAGATGACACGTCGCCATGTATGTGGAATATGTAAGTTTTCCTCGGTTTACATGCGCTTTGTTGTGCGTGGATCGAATAGGTGTTGATCTCACGAGCTCCTGACACAACTGGAGTAGGTTGCCTGCATATACTTGGTGAATCCTTGCGTCATTTGGGATCATGTCAAGAGCGGACAAGCTTGTACTAATGGTGTGACAGGTTAGGTTATATTTACTGCACTTGTTCTGCAGTAAATGTACTGTAAGATAACCGTTCTGCGCTGAGAACGCTCCGAGATAAAATAAAATAAAATGTGGATACACAGAAAAGAAAAAAAAAAGAACAAGAGAGAGAGAGAAGAGGAAGGCAGGGAGGTTAACCTGACGATATGCACAAATTTTAGACAAAAACATGTGAGGCACGCTTCATTTCAGCAAAACTAATCTGAAACTTGATGTGAATGAAGGCCGCAGGTTTGCAGCAGCTGCCTGTTGTTTATTGGTTGCCCCCCTGACGTCCGCAAACTCAGATACACCGTGCAAAGACGCTCACGAAGATTTTTAAGCACCTAACACAAACTGAGGGAGCCCTACAAAGAAGGCCGCCGAGTCCTCATTCCTTTGACAGGCTCTTTCGAAACAGGCTACCACATAGGCGTATCTACCAGGGGGGCAAGCGGGGTGCTAGCCCCCCCCCCCCCCCCACCACTTTCTACAGTGGTTACTGTCGGCTGCGGACTGGGAAAGTAAGAATTCAGGCAAAGTGTTACTTGAACGCAGCAATAACGTAATTTTGTAATAAAATTTGTCCTACGATTCTGCTGTGACGACTGTCCTCCGTGTGTCATGACCACGCACTGTAGGCTACCTGCTGTGCGGGCTGCCTATTCCACGCTTGTGCGTCTTGCGCTCGAGCATTGCAGAGGAGGCTATCGCTCAGCAGAGGTTCTATAACGTTACAGCAATCTGTCATGGTTTTATTTGGTTCTGCCTGGCCTCAAATTCATGTAATCGGCGACGCATATATGGGCGGGAATCATTAACGTTTATAGCCCGATCAAACGCTCTCCTTTTTCAGGAAATTCAGTTACTTTCTTTTAAAACGAAGAACATCGCCACTGCTCCATATTCAAGCTGCTGTGAGTTGATGAGCGTGCAGAAGTGTCCAGTATTTTAGTTGTGGCTAGCCAGGACAGCTGAAATAGATTCCCACTTTACTCTCCGATTAGCCTGCTTCACTTGGCTTATCATATGGTAGCATGCAGCGATCGTGGCGGCTTGTAACAAGGCAGTGGACTCGAGCACATTGAGAAGCCCAGCTTTCAAGTTTGCCCCGTTACTTGATCTACCTCACCAGAGAGATGATCAGAGTCCACTGTTTTCTGGACTAAGAAGGCTGCCTACCTGCAAAGGATTGTGTCTGTCCCTAATAATGTTTATTTCTCTCTCTACTTCTTTGTCAGCAACGATGAGTTCACAGAGAGTTGTACACGCGCAAAAACAGCTATGCATCGTTATACTAGAACTGAAAGTATCTATTATACACATATGAATCCATCTCGCCCGCTGCTATAAGCAGCCGCTGCCAATGTGATTGACGGGCAGCCTTCTTAAACTACGTTCGGAATGAGACACTGTCTGGCTATTAAAAAAAAAAGAGTTATTGTTCAGTACAGTAATGTGCTGCTTATTGTGCACACTTCATTTTAAAGCCGCAAGTTTTTGCGGACTTTTGACGTCGCGTAGCAAGGAGGCGATTTTATGGCCTATTGAAATTTTTTGACGAATAGCGAAGAACCAATGACAAACAATACGCCGTATTTAAGATAGTTCGTTATTATTTTTTACGTAGTCATGCGTGCGTGGTAATTACGCGGTGAAAAACTTACGCGTCATTTGTTGCGTCGTTTTACGAGCAGGTGCTGTGAGTATGACCCAGAAAATTTCGACCAGTCATTAACAGCTAACGACCTATACGGAAGGAAACAATGCGGGGTAGTTTAACGTTATAATCGCCAACATTTTTTCAAGGAAAAATTGAGCTTACACAGTTTAAGTAGGCTATTTACTTGGAGGAACCGGAGGGGAGGAGCAAAGGACCACTTCACCGCTTGTCCGACCTCCCCCCACCCAAGCTGGGAAAAGTAGGAGGACAGGGAACGACACCTAGTATACAAATCCGTAGTAATTTATTGTCTTATAACTATACACAACCAGCTCAATGTGGTTTCCTTATATATTAATCGACGGAACGTGGTCTTCTTTCTTTAGAAAGACTTTGTATTAGAGGGCTCTAACAGTAAAGAAATTGGCACTCGGCTTATCAGACTTCTGCGAAGTACCTTGCTTTGTCAGCCACATGTTTTGTTTAATAAGTGAGAATTCAAGGTACTAGAGTCATAGTAGGTTCTTCATACTCATCGTATCTACAACGCCAAACTAAGACAGGGAAGTTTGCTGATGCAGTGCTCAGATGATCAGGTTAAATTTCGGTGTACTTTTTAAGCTTCACGGTAATATTTCCAAAATATTGTCACGTGGTCGTGACCTCGACTAAGACAGCAGTCGGCGTTTGCAGAATGAAACTGTTTATTTGGCCGAACTTGTGGCCGGGAAAATGAGAACCAGAACTACAGCAATACACGCTGTACAATGATAGCGGCGAACAGGGCGTCGTCCGTCGATCAACTGACAAGCGGTCAAACGCGTCGGCTTTTATACAGGCGCTATGGAACTTTCCAGCAATATCGCTGGTGGCGGCGTTATCTCTCGACAAAGCTGGAACATTCGCGTGCGGCGCGCAATCTTAACAAAACGATCTACCAAAATCGGGAAGCTTCTCGAACACTGCTTCGGGGCCAGCGTCGAGCGTTGATAACCGTCCTTGCTGGTCAAACTCGAACACATCAAAATAAAAGAAGAAGCGGGCGTGGCATTGCCCCCCTCTGAAAAAGCATCGTCCCGATGCTTGCAACAGAACATGGAAAGGAAAAAAAACAAGTGCATACACAAATAAATTACAATAACAAAGGAAAAAGTAGAGTCCCCAGGTTCGCTAACGCGCAAAAAAACGGCTTAAGGCGCACGACATGGACGACTTCAGGTCGTGCGCGGCGTCGCTGGGAGTTCGTAATGCCGTCCGGGACGACCTCGTAGTCAAGAGCGCCGTGACGTCGAAGCACCTTGTATGGCCCGAAGTATCGCCGAAGAAGTTTTTCACTGAGCCCACGTCGGCGTATCGGCGTCCAGACCCACACACGGTCACCGGGTTGGTACTCCATGTGGCGTCGTCGAAGATTATAGTGACGGCTGTCGACCCTCTGCTGGTTCTTGATGCGCAGGCGGGCGAGCTGTCGAGCTTCTTCGGCGCGTTGCAAATAGGCGGCAACGTCGAGGTCGTCTTCGTCGGTGGCGGTTGGTAGTATTGCGTCGAGCGTCGTTGCCGGGCTCCTTCCGTAGACCAGCTTGTACGGCGTCATTTGCGTCGTTTCTTGCATGGCCGTGTTGTATGCGAAGGTCACATACGGAAGGATGGCATCCCACGTCTTGTGTTCGACGTCGACATACATGGCCAGCATGTCGGCGATGGTCTTGTTTAGCCGCTCGGTGAGGCCATTGGTCTGTGGGTGGTACGCTGTGGTCCGGCGGTGGCTTGTTTGGCTGTATCTCAGTATTGCCTGAGTTAGGTCAGCAGTAAACGCCGTACCTCTGTCGGTGATGAGGACCTCTGGGGCGCCATGACGCAGGAGGATGTTCTCAACGAAGAACTTCGCTACCTCGGCGGCACTGCCTCTGGGTAGGGCCCTTGTCTCGGCGTAGCGGGTGAGGTAGTCGGTAGCTACGACGATCCATTTGTTTCCGGTATTGGACGTCGGGAACGGCCCCAGTAAGTCCATCCCAATTTGCTGGAACGGCCGTCGAGGTGGCTCGATAGGATGCAGAAGTCCGACTGGCCTAGTCGGCGGTGTCTTGCGTCGCTGACAGTCCCGGCAGGTCTTGACGTAGCGAGTTACGTCGGCGACAAGGCGCGGCCAGTAGTACTTTTCCTGTATTCTTGCGAGCGTGCGAGAAACACCCAGGTGTCCAGACGTCGGGTCGTCATGCAGAGCCTGGAGGACCTCTGGTCGCAATGTCGAGGGCACTACGAGAAGGGAATCGGCTCGAAGCGGCGAGAAGTTCTTCTTAAGGAGAACACCGTTGCGCAAGAAAAACGACGTCAGTCCTCTCGTGAATACCTTGGGAACAACGGTGGTCCTGCCCTCGAGGTATTCCACAAGGCCCCTGAGTTCTGGGTCCGCTCGCTGTCGTTCGGCGAAGTCTTCGGCACTTATGGTTCCCAAGAAGCAGTCATCCTCCATGTCGTCCTGCGGCGGTGGGTCGACGGGGGCGCGGGACAGGCAGTCAGCGTCGGAGTGTTTTCTTCCGGACTTGTAAACGACGGTTATGTCAAATTCTTGAAGTCGTAGGCTCCACCGTGCGAGGCGACCTGAAGGGTCCTTCAAGTTAGCTAGCCAACACAAGGCGTGGTGGTCGCTCACAACTTTGAAGGGCCGGCCGTAGAGGTAGGGGCGAAACTTCGATGTAGCCCAGATGATGGCCAGGCACTCCTTTTCTGTTGTGGAGTAGTTGATTTCTGCCTTTGATAGCGACCGGCTAGCATAACTGATGACCCTTTCGAATCCGTCGGTCTTTTGCACAAGGACGGCGCCGAGTCCTACGCTGCTTGCGTCGGTGTGGATTTCCGTATCGGCGTATTCGTCGAAATGCGCAAGTATGGGAGGCGTCTGCAGGCGTCGTTTCAGTTCTTGAAATGCTTGAACTTGCGGACGTTTCCCACCTGACTTCGACGTCGGCCTTCGTGAGTTGCGTCAGTGGCTCGGCGATCCGTGAAAATTCCTTGACGAAACGTCTGTAATAGGCGCACAAGCCGAGAAAACGGCGTACGGCCTTCTTGTCGGTGGGCGTCGGGAAGTCAGCGATGGCAGCTGTTTTCCGCGGGTCCGGGCGAACACCATCCTTGCTGATCACGTGACCCAAGAACAAGAGCTCCTCGTACGCGAAGCGGCACTTTTCAGGCTTCAAGGTGAGTCCGGAGGTCTTGATTGCTTGAAGTACAACTTCAAGGCGCCGAAGGTGTTCGTCGAAGTTTGAGGAAAACACAACGACGTCGTCCAAGTACACGAGACACGTCTGCCAGTTCAAGCCGGCCAGTACTGTATCTATAACCCGTTGAAAAGTCGCAGGTGCCGAGCAAAGACCAAAGGGCATGACCTTGAACTCGAACAGGCCGTCTGGTGTTATAAAAGCAGTCTTTTCTCGGTCTCTCTCGTCAACCTCTATTTGCCAGTAACCGGTCTTGAGGTCCATCGACGAAAAGTACCTTGCGTTGTGTAATCGATCCAGGGTGTCATCTATCCGGGGAAGGGGATACACGTCCTTCTTTGTGACTTTGTTCAGGCGACGATAATCGACGCAAAAACGTAGAGTCCCATCCTTCTTCTTCACTAGCACCACCGGGGATGCCCACGGACTCTTCGACGGCTGGATGATGTCGTCGCGTAGCATTTCGTCGACCTGTTTCTTCACGGCCTCGCGTTCTCGCGTCGAAACTCTGTACGGGCTCTGACGGAGTGGTCTGGCGCTTTCCTCTGTTATGATGCGATGTTTTGCCACGGGAGTCTGCCGAATTCTTGACGACGACGAAAAGCAGTCCTTGTATTGCAAGAGCAGGGTTTTGAGCTGTTCTTGTTTGTGCTTCTGAAGGCTGGGATTGATGTCGAAAGCTGGTTGCGGTGCTTTATTCGTCGGAGTAGGCTCGGGAGAATCGGTGAGGCCGAAAGCATTGCTGGCTTCTACGATTTCTTCGATGTAGGCGACCGTCGTGCCTTTGCTCACGTGCTTGTACTCGTTGCTGAAATTCGTGAGCATAACTGTTGCTTTCCCTGCCCGCAGCTCTGCTACTCCTCTTGCGACGCAAATCTTGCGGTTAATCAAGTGGTGCTGGTCGCCTTCAACAACGCCTTCTAGGTCTGCTGATTTCTGAGTGCCGACGGAAATGATGACGCTGGAGCGAGGGGGAATGGTGACCTGGTCTTCCAGCACATTGAAGGCATGCTTTCTTGGCGGAGTGTGCGGCGGTAGTGCCTTTTCCGTGGACAGTGTTATTGACTTAGACCTCAGGTCGATGATCGCACCATGGAGGCCTAAGAAGTCCATACCAAGGATGACATCTCTCGAGCAACGCAGCAGGATTACGAAGTTCGCGGGATAAATCCGGTTGTTAATGATGAGTCTCGCTGTGCAGATTCCCTCCGGGGTTACGAGGTGACCTCCAGCTGTCCGGATTTCGGGGCCTTCCCAGGCTGTCCTAACTTTCTTCAGCTTGGTGGCGAACGGTGCACTGATGACAGAATAGTCGGCTCCTGTGTCGACGAGGGCTGTGACGCTGTGGCCGTCAATAAGAACGTCGAGGTCGCTAGTTCGTCGTCTTGCGTTGCAGTTAGGTCGTGGCGTCGGGTCACGGCTACGTCGGTTTGTTCCGCTGCTTCCACGTTGCGTCGTCAGGTCTACTTCGGTCCGCGAGGTTTCGTCGTCAGGGGTTCGCGTCGTGCCCTGAAGCCTTCGTCGTGGCGGCGGCGTCGGCGGCGGAGGGTCTTCGGTATTTCGTCGTACAGCAACCGCACCTCCATCGGTTGCTGCCCTTAGTTTTCCGGATGCGGGCTAGGTGACCGGCCCCGGGTTGGGCCAGTGTATGGTCGGCGTTGGCAGAGGTGTAGTGGCCTGGCGACCGCGATCGGGAAGGTCCTCGGGGGGTCCACTGCGCTCCTGCCAGGTAGTCGGCAATGTCACGTGGTCGTTCCCCCTGCTGTGGACGCGGCGCGTCGACGGCGAACCCACGCAGTCCCATCTGTCGATAATGGCAGCGGCGGTAGGTGTGGCCGGCTTCTCCGCAGTGGTAGCAGAGTGGACGATGGTCGGGGGCGCGCCAAACGTCGGTCTTCCTCGGCGTGTATCGCTGACCGGCTGGCGGGCGGTATGACGTCGGTGGTGGCGGCGGTGGTGCCTGGCGGCGGAACTGCTGGGGCGGCGCGGCGTCTTGACGTGGGCGAGGAGGGGGGGCGTTGCGTCGGGCTGCAGCAGCATAACTCATTGCTTGAAGCTGCGGCGGTGCCGGCTGAGGAACACCCAGTGACTCTTTGATTTCCTCGCGGACAATGTCTGCGATCGAATCCACTTGAGGCTGCGGCAAGGGTAACAGCTTGCGCAACTCCTCCCGCACGATCGCTCGGATGGTTTCGCGCAAGTCGTCGGTGGCTAGTGAGTGCACTTCGGAATAGGTTGCACACAGCGGCGAGCGGTTGTACTGTTTCGTCCGCATGTCCAGTGTCTTCTCAATAGTCGTAGCCTCGGTGAGGAATTCGGCGACCGTCGTTGGCGGGTTGCGGACAAGTCCCGCGAAAAGTTCTTGTTTGACACCCCGCATGAGCAGGCGAACTTTTTTGTCTTCCGCCATCGCAGCGTCGGCCTGACGGAAAAGTCGAGTCATCTCTTCCGTGAAGATGGTGACGTTTTCGTTTGGCAGCTGCACCCGGGTCTCCAGCAAAGAAGCGGCTCTTTCCCTGCGCACGACGCTTGTGAACGTGTGCAGGAATGCGCTGCGGAAAAGATCCCAGGTCTGCAGTGAGGACTCCCGATTCTCAAACCAGGTTCTGGCCGCGTCTTCGAGGTAGAAGTACACGTGACGCAGCTTGTCTTCATTGGTCCAGTTGTTAAAGGCGGCGACACGGTCGTATGTTTCAAGCCAGGTTTCCGGGTCTTCAAACGACGATCCGCGGAAGGTTGGCGGCTCCTTGGGATGCCGAAGAAGGATCGGCGCAGGCTGCACGGGGTCGGTCATTGTCGCTGCGGTCGATGTTGGGATCTGAGGCTGTCTGTCTTTTTCGGGAAGGAGCCCGTGCTCTGGCGGCAGTCCCTTCTGCCTGCAGCTTGTTCGACGATCCGGGTTCTCCTTGCCGTCGTCCTCGTCGCGGCTTGGGCTTGGGTCAACGCTTCGCGGGGGCGTCCGGATCATGGAAGAAGCAGCACCTCCACCAGATGTCACGTGGTCGTGACGTCGACTAAGACAGCAGTCGGCGTTTGCAGAATGAAACTGTTTATTTGGCCGAACTTGTGGCCGGGAAAATGAGAACCAGAACTACAGCAATGCACGCTGTACAATGATAGCGGCGAACAGGGCGTCGTCCGTCGATCAACTGACAAGCGGTCAAACGTGTCGGCTTTTATACAGGCGCTATGGAACTTTCCAGCAATATCGCTGGTGGCGGCGTTATCTCTCGACAAAGCTGGAACATTCGCGTGCGGCGCGCAATCTTAACAAAACGATCTACCAAAATCGGGAAGCTTCTCGAACACTGCTTCGGGGCCAGCGTCGAGCGTTGATAACCGTCCTTGCTGGTCAAACTCGAACACATCAAAATAAAAGAAGAAGCGGGCGTGGCAATATTATAAACACTGCCGTGCTGTCGGTGTATAGGGCGGCCCAGGCTGCACAATCTGTTCGGGCAGATTCGTCCATGATTTAAAACAAAGTTTTGAAAAAGCAAGTCATCTTATCAGCTCAATGAATATAAAAAATCACCTGAAATATATATATATATATATATATATATATATATATATATATATATATATATATATATATATATATATATATATATATATATATATATATATATATATATATATATATATTATATATATAGACGGCGGACAGAGTGAGCGACGCCAGTTCCCCCCCCCCCCTCCCCACTCACGAACGAGTTGGTAAGCCACTGTTACCACGTTAGGCGAGATCTCTCCGCGGTATCTGCACAGAACGGCATCACGATACAAAAGGCGCAAATATTGACGCACAGGGCGTGGCGGTGCCTCTGACGAAGAGACAAAGTTCGCCTTGATCCAGATTTCCGATACACTGTCGGCCGAACAATTACGTCTCTTCTCCATCTCGCCTACTTCTCAGTGGAGGAGAAAAGGAGGTGGGAAGAAAGATAGCCTGGCGGTTGTGATGCCACTTATGTGCCTCCTTTCTGCGGCAGTATATAGTTCTGCATCAGTGGCTGCACTGTTATCCAGACCTTCACGAGAACCACGCAGATGGAACCGACAGTGCTGCTGCCGTTGCCGCTAGATTGCTTCTGCAACTCATCTTCCAACGCGCCGTCGTCGGCGAAGGCGTGCCCACCCTTGTAGTGAATGCTGAGCGGCCGAAGAGCAGCGATATTACCACAACTAGAGAGCACGTCCGCTGGCTGGGCACGCTGTCCAGACCCCGAAAACTTCTTTGTTTTCCTTCACATAATAACCTTGCCCGCATCGTTGCATGGAACAATTCCTTTAACACCGCAGCTGTGTAACCTTTCGTTCTGCCGGTAGTGGCGAGCAGAGAATTATCATCATCATGAAGCGGCACGTGCTCTTCTCTGTCCTCTTGTTCATCTTCTGCTTCGCTCCCAAAGCACGCGCACCGATTTGTCGGGCGTGGGATGAAATAACTTCGATGGGCGACAGAAAGAGCAGAGTGAGAGAGATAGAAAGAAAGAGAAAGAGAGAAAGTCCTGGAGAAAAAAATTCTTAGGTGGGTCGGGATTGCGTAACCATAATCCGAAGCTAGTGTCGTAAACCACTCGGCTATCCAGGCACGCTAGCATAGCATAGCCTTGTATAGTATTGTCACGTGGTCGTGACGTCGACGAAGACAGCAGTCAGCGTTTGCAGGATGAAACTGTTTATTTGGCCGAACTTGTGGGCGGAAAATGAGAACTCGAACTACAGCAATACACGCTGTACAAAGATAGCGGCGACAGGGCGTCGTCCAGTCGATCAACTGACAAGCGGTGAAGCGCGTCGGCATTTAAACATGTGCCGTCGAATAGTCCAGCGTTATCGCTGGCTGTCCTGCAAATTCTAGAATAAGCTCGAGTGTGCGCGTCTTGCGCGCAATCTTAACAAAAACGATCTACAATGATCGCGAAGGTTCTCGAACAATGAGCGCGGTTCGCGCTGAGCGTTGCCGACAGTCTATGTGGCCGAAAACCGAATACAGAAAAAGTGATAAAGAACCGCACGTGGCAGTATAGTATAACAAGGGATTTGAAAAGAAAAAGGAGAGTGAGGAGGAGGAAAAGGAGGATGGGAGAGAATGAGCATAGCATAGAAAGAAAGAGAAAGAGAGAATAGAGAGACTAAAGGTGAGAAAGACAGAAAGAGAAAGAAAGAGAGAAGAAGAGAGAGAAGAAGAGAGAGAGAAGGACACAAAAAGAAAAAAAGAAGCGACAAATAGAGAGAGAGAGAGAGAGAGAGCGATTGATAGCGAGGGAAAGAAAGAAGGAAATAGAAATAAAGAGATACAAAAAATAGAAAATACGGAGCGAAGAGGGAGATAAAAGAAGAGAGGGAGAAAGAGAAAATTAAAGAGAAATAGAACTGCTCACTTCATTCAGGCTTGGCACCACTAGAGCGAAGCGGCGTTAATTTTTTCCCCTTGGATGGAACTTCAGGTACAGTAACACTATAAGGGAGGGTGCAGCGCAGCTTTTGTATACGCACCCGTCTACATAGCAAGGATGCTGCTGTAGATGAGTAGACGGTATGAGAATTACTTTTTCAGGAGGTAGAGGGCGGATGCTGTATTCGCATATCAACACCTTCTCCTCTCCCGGCGAATGCCATACAGTTGACGGAAAACGGCAAAACCTGACTACTTGCTTCCGTTTTCAGTGACCATGAAAACACACTAAATATAATTTACTGCTTAGTGTTGAAACACAAGCGGGTACAAAAAAAAATGCATGATAGATATGTGTACCTAAAACTTCGCTTTCGCTCCTTTTCAGAGCAGCAGCCGGGCGGAATGCTGAGCTCTTTCAAGCGGTCCGGATTAAGCGCCTGAAACATAAAGCCTTTGCGGAGGGTGGCTAAACCGGTAGCTTCGAACGAGTGCGGAGCACCTAGGAAGGACAAACACAGAAGAAGAAGAAAAAAAAAAAAAAAAACAAAAAAAAGTTACAGAAACCTACACGTAGAAAGTGATCCTTACTCACAGAAAAAATCAGGAAGCAGTGCCCATGTCGAATCAGTCTGTAACCTGGAACACTTTTCTTGTGGAACCGCAGCTGCCCCCTGCTTCGTACACAAGCACCGCTCTCGAGGCAGCCCTAATCCCACTTGCCTGTCTGGTTTTCTTGCATGTCAGGATTCAGTGCTTCTTTGCCTAAAGAAAAAATAAAAAAAACATCCGTGAAACGGTGTCACTGATATGTTAGCTCTAAAACAGATAAAATCTCGGTATTTCTACTGCTTGCGTGCTCGCGCGGGTCGACAGGTTCCTTACTACGGCTTATTTGGGTGTTGACGCTGCTGGCAATTTGGGAGCAGCTCAAACGTAGTTTATTGTGTAGATCCAGGATCTTTCTCAGTCGCATGGGCTTTTTCGTTCGCAATCGCTGCAGCCAAGCGCTGTTCGCTGAGAGTTATAAACAATCCGAAATTGTCATGGT
>NC_051178.1:224854622-224904705 GCF_013339695.2 Rhipicephalus sanguineus
ATCCTCCAGGTCGTCCTGCGGCGGGTGGGGTCGACGGGGCGCGGGACCGGCAGTCAGCGTCGAGAGTGTTTTCTTCCGAACTGTAAACGACGGTATGTCAAATTCTTGAAGTCGTAGGCTCCACCGTGCGAGGCGACCTGAAGGGTCCTTCAAGTTAGCTAGCCAACACAAGGCGTGGTGGTCGCTCACAATTTGAAGGGCCGGCCGTAGAGGAGGGGCGAAACTTCGATGTAGCCCAGATGATGGCAGGCACTCCTTTTTGTTGTGGAGTAGTTGATTTCTGCCTTTGATAGCGACCGGCTAGCATAACTGATGACCCTTTCGAATCCGTCGGTCTTTTGCACAAGGACGGCGCCGAGTCCTCGCTGCTTGCGTCGGTGTGGATTTCCGTATCGGCGTATTCGTCGAAATGCGCAAGTATGGGAGGCGTCTGCAGGCGTCGTTTCAGTTCTTGAAATGCTTGAACTTGCGGCGTTTCCCACCTGAATTCGACGTCGGCCTTCGTGAGTTGCGTCAGTGGCTCGGCGATCCGTGAAAATTCCTTGACGAAACGTCTGTAATAGGCGCACAAGCCGAGAAAACGGCGTACGGCCTTCTTGTCGGTGGGCGTCGGGAAGTCAGCGATGGCAGCTGTTTTCCGCGGGTCCGGGCGAACACCATCCTTGCTGATCACGTGACCCAAGAACAAGAGCTCCTCGTACGCGAAGCGGCACTTTTCAGGCTTCAAGGTGAGTCCGGAGGTCTTGATTGCTTGAAGTACAACTTCAGGCGCCGAAGGTGTTCGTCGAAGTTTGAGGAAAACACAACGACGTCGTCCAGTACACGAGACACGTCTGCCACTTCAAGCCGGCCAGTACTGTATATAACCCGTTGAAAAGTCGCAGGTGCCGAGCAAAGACCAAAGGGCATGACCTTGAACTCGAACAGGCCGTCTGGTGTTATAAAGCAGTCTTTTCTCGGTCTCTCTCGTCGACTCTATTTGCCAGTACCGGTCTTGAGGTCCATCGACGAAAAGTACCTTGCGTTGTGTAATCGATCCAGGGTGTCGTCTATCCGGGGAAGGGGATACACGTCCTTCTTTGTGACTTTGTTCAGGCGACGATAATCGACGCAAAAACGTAGAGTCCCATCCTTCTTCTTCACTAGCACCACCGGGGATGCCCACGGACTCTTCGACGGCTGGATGATGTCGTCGCGTAGCATTTCGTCGACCTGTTTCTTCACGGCCTCGCGTTCTCGCGTCGAAACTCTGTACGGGCTCTGACGGAGTGGTCTGGCGCTTTCCTCTGTTATGATGCGATGTTTTGCCACGGGAGTCTGCCGAATTCTTGACGACGACGAAAAGCAGTCCTTGTATTGCAAGAGCAGGGTTTTGAGCTGTTCTTGTTTGTGCTTCTGAAGGCTGGGATTGATGTCGAAAGCTGGTTGCGGTGCTTTATTCGTCGGAGTAGGCTCGGAAGAATCGGTGAGGCCGAAAGCATTGCTGGCTTCTACGATTTCTTCGATGTAGGCGACCGTCGTGCCTTTGCTCACGTGCTTGTACTCGTTGCTGAAATTCGTGAGCATAACTGTTGCTTTCCCTGCCCGCAGCTCGGCTACTCCTCTTGCGACGCAAATCTCGCGGTTAATCAAGTGGTGCTGGTCGCCTTCAACAACGCCTTCAGGTCTGCTGATTCTGAGTGCCGACGGAAATGATGACGCTGGAGCGAGGGGGAATGGTGACCTGGTCTTCCAGCACATTGAAGACGTGCTTTCTTGGCGCAGTCTGCGGCGGTAGTGCCTTTTCCGTGGATAGTGTTATCGACTTAGACCTCAGGTCGATGATTGCACCATGGAGGCCTAAGAAGTCCATACCAAGGATGACATCTCTCGAGCAACGCGGCAGGATTACGAAGTTCGCGGGATAAATCCGGTTGTTAATGATGAGTCTCGCTGTGCAGATTCCCTCGGGGTTACGAGGTGACCTCCAGCTGTCCGGATTTCGGGGCCTTCCCAGGCTGTCCTAACTTTCTTCAGCTTGGTGGCGAACGGTGCACTGATGACAGAATAGTCGGCTCCTGTGTCGACGAGGGCTGTGACGCTGTGGCCGTCAATAAGAACGTCGAGGTCGCTAGTTCGTCGTCTTGCGTTGCAGTTAGGTCGTGGCGTCGGGTCACGGCTACGTCGGTTTGTTCCGCTGCTTCCACGTTGCGTCGTCAGGTCTACTTCGGTCCGCGAGGTTTCGTCGTCAGGGGTTCGCGTCGTGCCCTGAAGCCTTCGTCGTGGCGGCGGCGTCGGGCGGCGGAGGGTCTTCGGTATTTCGTCGTACAGCAACCGCACCTCCATCGGTTGCTGCCCTTAGTTTTCCGGATGCGGGCTAGGTGACCGGCCCCGGGGGTGGGCCAGTGTATGGTCGGCGTTGGGGAGAGGCGTAGCGGCCTGGCGACGGCGATCGGGAAGGTCCTCGGGGGTCCACTGCGCTCCTGCCAGTAGTCGGCAATGTCACGTGGTCGTTTCCCCTGCTGTGGACGCGGCGCGTCGACGGCGAACCCACGCAGTCCCATCTGTCGATAATGGCAGCGGCGGTAGGTGTGGCCGGCTTCTCCGCAGTGGTAGCAGAGTGGACGATGGTCGGGGGCGCGCCAAACGTCGGTCTTCCTCGGCGTGTATCGCTGACCGGCTGGCGGGCGGTATGACGTCGGTGGTGGCGGCGGTGGTGCCTGGCGGCGGAACTGCTGGGGCGGCGCGGCGTCTTGACGTGGGCGAGGAGGGGGGGCGTTGCGTCGGGCTGCAGCAGCATAACTCATTGCTTGAAGCTGCGGCGGTGCCGGCGAGGAACACCCAGTGACTCTTTGATTTCCTCGCGGACAATGTCTGCGATCGAATCCACTTGAGGCTGCGGCAAGGGTAACAGCTTGCGCAACTCCTCCCGCACGATCGCTCGGATGGTTTCGCGCAAGTCGTCGGTGGCTAGTGAGTGCACTTCGGAATAGGTGCACACAGCGGCGAGCGGTTGTACTGTTTCGTCCGCATGTCCAGTGTCTTCTCAATAGTCGTAGCCTCGGTGAGGAATTCGGCGACCGTCGTTGGCGGGTTGCGGACAAGTCCCGCGAAAAGTTCTTGTTTGACACCCCGCATGAGCAGGCGAACTTTTTTGTCTTCCGCCATCGCAGCGTCGGCCTGACGGAAAAGTCGAGTCATCTCTTCCGTGAAGATGGTGACGTTTTCGTTTGGCAGCTGCACCCGGGTCTCCAGCAAAGAAGCGGCTTTCCCTGCGCACGACGCTTGTGAACGTGTGCAGGAATGCGCTGCGGAAAAGATCCCAGGTCTGCAGTGAGGACTCCCGATTCTCAAACCAGGTTCTGGCCGCGTCTTCGAGGTAGAAGTACACGTGACGCAGCTTGTCTTCATTGGTCCAGTTGTTAAAGGCGGCGACACGGTCGTATGTTTCAAGCCAGGTTTCCGGGTCTTCAAACGACGATCCGCGGAAGGTTGGCGGCTCCTGGGATGCCGAAGAAGGATCGGCGCAGGCTGCACGGGTCGGTCATTGTCGCTGCGGTCGATGTTGGGATCTGCGGCTGTCTGTCTTTTTCGGGAAGGAGCCCGTGCTCTGGCGGCAGTCCCTTCTGCCTGCGCTTGTTCGACGATCCGGGTTCTCCTTGCCGTCGTCCTCGTCGCGGCTTGGGCTTGGGTCACGCTTCGCGGGGGCGTCCGGATCATGGAAGAAGCAGCACCTCCACCAGATGTCACGTGGTCGTGACGTCGACTAAGACAGCAGTCGGCGTTGCAGAATGAAACTGTTTATTTGGCCGAACTTGTGGCCGGGAAATGAGAACCAGAACTACAGCAATACACGCTGTACAATGATAGCGGCGAACAGGGCGTCGTCCGTCGATCAACTGACAAGCGGTCAAACGTGTCGGCTTTTATACAGGCGCTATGGAACTTTCCAGCAATATCGCTGGTGGCGGCGTTATCTCTCGACAAAGCTGGAACATTCGCGTGCGGCGCGCAATCTTAACAAAACGATCTACCAAAATCGGAAGCTTCTCGAACACTGCTTCGGGGCCAGCGTCGAGCGTTGATAACCGTCCTTGCTGGTCAAACTCGAACACATCAAAATAAAAGAAGAAGCGGGCGTGGCAATAGTTAAACACTGCCGTGCTGTCGGGTATAGGGCGGCCAGGCTGCACAATCTGTTCGGGCAGATCGTCCATGATTTAAAACAAAGTTTGAAAAAGCAAGTCATCTTATCAGCTCAATGAATATAAAAAATCACCTGAAATGAAAATATATATATATATATATATATATATATATATATATATATATATATATATATATAATATATATATATCTATAATATATATATATATATATATATATATTATTATATTATATATAGACGGCGGACAGAGTGAGCGACGCCAGTTCCCCCCCCCCTCCCCACTCACGAACGAGTTGGTAAGCCCACTGTTACCACGTTAGGCGAGATCTCTCCGCGGTATCTGCACAGAACGGCATCACGATACAAAAGGCGCAAATATTGACGCACAGGGCGTGGCGGTGCCTCTGACGAAGAGACAAAGTTCGCCTTGATCCAGATTTCCGATACACTGTCGGCCGAAACAATTACGTCTCTTCTCCATCTCGCCTACTTCTCAGTGGAGGAGAAAAGGAGGTGGGAAGAAAGATAGCCTGGCGGTTGTGATGCCACTTATGTCCTCCTTTCTGCGGGCAGTATATAGTTCTGCATCAGTGGCTGCCACTGTTATCCAGACCTTCACGAGAACCACGCAGATGGAACCGACAGTGCTGCTGCCGTTGCCGCTAGATTGCTTCTGCAACTCATCTTCCAACGCGCCGTCGTCGGCGAAGGCGTGCCCACCCTTGTAGTGAATGCTGAGCGGCCGAAGAGCAGCGATATTACCACAACTAGAGAGCACGTCCGCTGGCTGGGCACGCTGTCCAGGACCCGAAAACTTCTTTGTTTTCCTTCACATAATAACCTTGCCCGCATCGTTGCATGGAACAATTCCTTTAACACCGCAGCTGTGTAACCTTTTCGTTCTGCCGGGTAGTGCGAGCAGAAATTATCATCATCATGAAGCGGCACGTGCTCTCTCTGTCCTCTTGTTCATCTTCTGCTTCGCTCCCAAAGCACGCGCACCGATTTGTCGGGCGTGGGATGAAATAACTTCGATGGGCGACAGAAAGAGCAGAGTGAGAGAGATAGAAAGAAAGAGAAAGAGAGAAAGTCCTGGAGAAAAAAATTCTTAGTGGGTCGGGATTGCGTAACCATAATCCGAAGGCTAGTGTCGTAACCACTCGGCTATCCAGGCACGCTAGCATAGCATAGCCTTGTATAGTATTGTCACGTGGTCGTGACGTCGACGAAGACAGCAGTCAGCGTTTGCAGGATGAAACTGTTTATTTGGCCGAACTTGTGGGCGGAAAATGAGAACTCGAACTACAGCAATACACGCTGTACAAAGATAGCGGCGAACAGGGCGTCGTCCGTCGATCAACTGACAAGCGGTGAAGCGCGTCGGCATTTAAACATGTGCCGTCGAATATTCCAGCGTTATCGCTGGCTGTCCTGCAAATTCTAGAATAAGCTCGAGTGTGCGCGTCTTGCGCGCAATCTTAACAAAACGATCTACAATGATCGCGAAGGTTCTCGAACAATGAGGCGCGGTTCGCGCTGAGCGTTGCCGACAGTCTATGTGGCCGAAAACCGAATACAGAAAAAGTGATAAAGAAACGCACGTGGCAGTATAGTATAACAAGGGATTTGAAAAGAAAAAGGAGAGTGAGGAGGAGGAAAAGGAGGATGGGAGAGAATGAAGCATAGCATAGAAAGAAAGAGAAAGAGAGAAATAGAGAGACTAAAGGTGAGAAAGACAGAAAGAGAAAGAAAGAGAGAAGAAGAGAGAGAAGAAGAGAGAGAGAAGGACACAAAAAGAAAAAAAGAAGCGACAAATAGAGAGAGAGAGAGAGAGAGAGAGATTGATAGCGAGGGAAAGAAAGAAGGAAATAGAAATAAAGAGATACAAAAAATAGAAAATACGGAGCGAAGAGGGAGATAAAAGAAGAGAGGGAGAAAGAGAAAATTAAAGAGAAATAGAACTGCGCACTTCATTCAGGCTTGGCACCACTAGAGCGAAGCGGCGTTAATTTTTTCCCCTTGGATGGAACTTCAGGTACAGTAACACTATAAGGGAGGGTGCAGCGCAGCTTTTGTATACGCACCCGTCTACATAGCAAGGATGCTGCTGTAGATGAGTAGACGGTATGAGAATTACTTTTTCAGGAGGTAGAGGGCGGATGCTGTATTCGCATATCAACACCTTCTCCTCTCCCGGCGATGCCATACAGTTGACGGAAAACGGCAAAACCTGACTACTTGCTTCCGTTTCAGTGACCATGAAAACACACTAAATATAATTTACTGCTTAGTGTTGAAACACAAGCGGGTACAAAAAAAAATGCATGATAGATATGTGTACCTAAAAACTTCGCTTTTCGCTCCTTTTCAGAGCAGCCGGGCGGAATGCTGAGCTCTTTCAAGCGGTCCGGGATTAAGCGCCTGAAACAATAAAGCCTTTGCGGAGGGTGGCTAAACCGGTAGCTTCGAACGAGTGCGGAGCACACTAGGAAGGACAAAACACAGAAGAAGAAGAAAAAAAAAGTTACGAAACCTACACGTAGAAAGTGATCCTTCTCACAGAAAAATAACAGGAAGCCGTACATGTCGAAATCAGTCTGTAACCTGGAACACTTTTTTGTGGAACCGCAGCTGCCCCCTGCTTCGTATCACAAGCACCGCTCTCGAGGCAGCCCTAATCCCACTTGCCTGTCTGGTTTTCTTGCATGTCAGGATTCAGTGCTTCTTTGCCTAAAGAAAAAATAAAAAAAACATCAGTGGAACCGGTGTCACTGATATGTTAGCTCTTACCACAGATAAAATCTCGGTATTTCTACTGCTTGCGTGCTCGCGCGGGTTCGACAGGTTCCCTTACTACGGCTTATTTGGGTGTTTGACGCTGCTGGCAATTTTGGGAGCGTCAAACGTAGTTTATTGTGTAGATCCAGGATCTTTCTCAGTCGCATGGGCTTTTTCGTTCGCAATCGCTGCAGCCAAGCGCTGTTCTGCTGAGAGTTATAAACAATCCGAAATTTTTGTCACTGGTTATTCTGTCTTAAAGAAGCCTCCGCAGCTTTTACTAAACAGCTGATCTACCTTTTGAGTTGGTAAGTCGTAACTGCAGGGGAGGGCGGATTTTCTTGCGTATCACGATTTGCCTGGCAAAATGTTGTCAAACACATTAGGCACGTGTACGACATCGACCGGTGAAGTTTTTCTTCGATGAGACTTTGGTATTTTGAGCGTACTCTAGCACCGCGCCGCGATCATCGGCGAGCCCCACAAGATAAGCTGAGAAAAGAGCGCGAATCGAAGAAGACGCTTTCCCTGGTTATCCGCTTTTACTCCTATAGCTCGGCGCAGCGGAAACCCTCAGCTTCTGCGAGTTGCTTGCCTCATTTAGCAACGGAAGCTTAAAATATAAATTCTGCGGTTTTTACGACCCAAAACCACAATATGATGATCAGGCACGAAGTCGGGAGGGACTCCGGAAAATATTTTCACCGCGTGGTGTCCCTTAAAGTAGACCTAAATCTATGTAAATTGTTGTTTTTGCATTTCGGTTCCACTGAAATTGCAGAAGCCGCGGCCAGAAATCGAATCCACGTCCTCGACTTTAGCAGCGCGAGAACTTAACTGCTAAGCTATGGGAAAGCCACCGCCACTGTAGCTCAATTGGTAGAGCATCGGACGCGTTATCCGACGGTTGTAGATTCGGTCTCGTATACCAGCCGCAAGTTGATTTTTTATCCACTTAAATTCCTTTCCATTTATGTCACAATTACTACACTACAGTTAAAACCTATGCAAATAATGTCCCCTATAGCTTGTTTAACTTCGTTGGCTGTTGGTTTCATTATGCTGTGTCGAACAAAGAAATGAGCCCTCAATTAGTACACCCCGTGATGACTGGCTGCCATGTATTGTCGCGAGACTTTGTTGCTCTTGCCGCAGAGACTACAACGAATCGGCGCTATTCAAAGAATCGCGAACAACGACACGAATCTTACATTCTTGTGTTCTCTCTTCGCTCTTATTCCACGCTTTGAAAATTGAAGCGAGCACATTGCAGAGAGGCGGCCCTTTGTGATGGCAAAAATAAGTACAATGTAGAAGAACGTTTCCTGCGAGTGGATAATAAGCGCAGCTGCCGCCGCAGAAGCAAATGTAAAAGGGAAAGAACTTTGGGTGGAAAGAGGCACACGTAATGACGAGACACTTTCTGCGCGTCTTTCGTGAATGACTGTTAAAGGAAATCGTTAAAATTTGTCGAGTCGAACATTCTTACGACGCTTGCTTTCTACTTTTCTTTTCCATAATTTACTTTGTGGAACGAAATTTTATTTTTGCTGCGTGAATTTTCGTTCAGATTTCGTTCCGGCCGTTCCCACATCCGCTTTATAATTGCCGTGCATGCTCGGCGCAAAAGGTCAATCGTGCGGCCCTCACTATAACCCAGTTCCACGCGAACTCTGTCAGCCATTGATCGAGATAGTTCGCAGTCAAAACCAAGAGTAGAGAAGCAGGAGGAAGAAAAACATTGCCAGGCCCGCGTGGAACACGCCGCACAGCCAAGGCGAAAGCTGCAAGAGTGGCCTTCCTAGAGTCCGTTGTAAGCTTGTTTGGGCCAACCAATACAAGAACACTTACATGGTAAGGAGCGCGCAATATGACTTGCAACACGGGAGTGCGTGGCCTCATGAGTTAAAACATTGCGCATGACTTTAAATTGTTTTCATTTCAACAACTAAATGATATGTTCTTATTTGGAATCATCCCCGGGTGAAAGGACAG
This sequence comes from Rhipicephalus sanguineus, assembly GCF_013339695.2. Lineage (NCBI taxonomy): Eukaryota > Metazoa > Arthropoda > Arachnida > Ixodida > Ixodidae > Rhipicephalus > Rhipicephalus sanguineus. The sequence goes on from NC_051178.1 coordinate 224,863,543, forward strand.
CGTTTAGTTATGGAAATAAGGGTTAGTGGAAGCCATACGCAGTCTTTGAACTCGTGAGGCCACGCGCTTCCGTGTTGCAAGTCAAATTGAGCGCGACTGTTCCTATTGCGTCATAAATCATATTTTTTGTGAAGTAGGGGAGCACCTACTATGCCATTATTCGTCGTTCTGTGGAGAAGCGTGGTACACGCTACTCATCTGCAAGGCATTATGTGCACTTTGTTGATGCTGTGGCTGATGACGATGAAGAATTATGGCTGAGGCCTTTGTAATATGACATACTGCCGCTAGCAAAAACACACACACGAGAGAGACACGAACAGGACGACAAAAGGGCGGCACTTCATGTAGCAAGCAATACCAACTAGGCCAAGAAGTCGTTCTCCTTTGTAATAGCTTCGAAGCATTCAGCGACCCTCTCGTTACACTATTCGCATTGTGTGATGCCTGACTATTGTTTTACTCTTATACCACGCTATATTACATATGTTAACACGATTTCATATGTTAACACGATTAGGGTCCTTTTGCGAAGAAGTTTTAAGCGCGGGCGTGGCTTTGTGGTAGAATACTCGACTGCGACGCAGATGACTCGGGTTCAAATCCTATCCGATCACTTTCTTCTTTTTTCGCGCGACAGCGGCTACGGACACCGGCGGCGGGGCGGCGGTGGACAACTACGGCCCCAAAATCGGCTGTTGTTGTGATCTCATAACAGCTTTTGCTGTAAAACAATGGTGAGGGCTGTTAAAAGAGAGGTTACCTCTTGTTACATAAGCAGCGGGCCACTGCATAACGCAGAACTCAGTATGTATGCCCTATCTCTAGCGCAAGTAGACAGACGCAGGAGGAAATTTTTCATGATTACGCAATGCCAACTATATAGCCCACCTATTCACCATTCCCCATCTCTTCTAGTTGCGTGCTCTCTGGATTTGCATCTACTGCTCTAACGCATTCTTTTAGGCCACCACCCGTGTAACTTTTCTGCCGTATAGACCCAGGCGGGCGATAATTTCTTGCGACTTCGTACTAATTGATCATTGCCAGGGCCGATACCCACAATTCCTCGCTGCGTTGAGATCACTAATGAGCGCGATGAGACCGCTCTTCAAGGGAACATGAATTCAAACAGCTCGAAGCGTGCTGGAATTTCTGGATACATTGGAAGAAGTCCTTGCATGCCTTCATGCATTCCAGTATCTTTCCTTAGCCAGAAATGCCGAGGAACTGGATGTTATTGTGCGAACTTGCCCGATGAACGCTACTGTGGGTGCACGCGAATCAATTTTCTTTTTCCTTATTCTATTCCTTACGCTATTCTACATAATTCCCATTTCGCAGTGTAGGGTAGCAAATCCGACGCAATCTTGTTACCTGCCCTGACTTTCTCATTTTTGTCTAAGAACCAGTCATTTCGTCGTGGCTCAATTTCGTATCATTCTCAATACCTGCGTTCGGGAATATCTGCCCGCGAATTTTCACCTCAGTTAGAATCACACGTGTAGGACTGTGCAGTCATTCTACTTCTCTGTCTTTCCTCTCCTTGTCCCCTTTTCTTCTTTTCTTTCTTGTTTTGGGTACTTGGTGAGAGGAACGTGGCCAAGTGTTAATCGCTTTAGGAAAACAAAAGCAACCGATTAAGAAAAGAAAGTGGAAATGAGAGACTAGATTAGAAGCACCGTACAAATGAAGCAACAAACTTTTTTCCCAGAGGCTATATCATAATCACATTGACTTTAAAATGTGAAATTTAGCATGGATAAAGGTGACGGCTCAGCCCGAGCCAGTAACACAAAATAGGACATACACTCACCGAGAAACTGCACTAAAAAACAATAAAAAACAAACAAACAAAGCAGCCACTTCAGCGATAGTATGTGTCCTTGTTCCAGTTCTTTTTTTTTTTCCGCTCTCTTCTGGTTCTCGTTTCTAGCTTGTTCCTCAAGATTCCATTCTTGGGCAGCTCAGCGGCATCTTGTTTAAATGCAAATTGAATTTCCCTCGGCGCCTTTGTCATTATCGCAGCTGGACGGATTGTCGCGTACACTGTGCAGCACCCTGGTGCCACTACTATGTTTCTTATTCCTTCCTTGATTTTCATCCTTTTTTTATTGTTTGCAGTCAACCAATATTCTCTTCGGCCTCTGCTCTTCTTTGCCTCAGAAGAAGAGTTCAGTTATTCGGCGTTACGCAAAAAAGTTGCAGCCACGACGCACAAGCTGCCTCATTTTGGCCCAGCCTATCATGTGTAACCATGCCACGGCTCGATGGTGTTTCCAGGTTTGTGAATACAGAGCAGTTCCTAAAATCTGCTTACCACACCCTGCATCTCTGTTTACAATCTTCTTTTGCTATTTCTCCATTTTGTTTAGCGCAAACCTTTTTGTTAGCCTTCTCTCCGCCCCACCGCTTCCTCACTTCACGACTGCGCACATTCAGTGTGTTCATCATGCGTGAGGAATACAAACGGAAATACATTTACCCGTCTAAGCTTGTGTTTATTTTAATAAACGGTACAACAAGCATGACACAGATTAAGAGAAAGGAAATTTGAGCAAGTTGGTTTGCATTCATTATAAAAACAACGCAGCAACACGAGGACAGAATGAAAGAACCCGTCCCGTTATTTGTTTCATTTTATCCTGGTGTTGCTGCGCTGTTTTTATTGCGACAGCAATTATATGGACAGTCTCGGCTGGATTTTGCCGTCGCCGCCGTCATGCACCGTATATGTATACGTATATATATATATATATATATATATATATATATATATATATATAGTCCCCCCCCCCCCAAAAAAAAAAGAACTCAGAAAACTGCTCCTGAAGCGCGGAATCGAACCAGTGACCTATCGTTCCGCAGCGTGAGGCGCTAACCACTACGCCAGAAAGCGCAGATCCTTCAGATAGCTAACGGCGAGCGTTATATACACACCCTTTACCGATGGCAGGACTCAGAGACGGCAGGCGCTTGTAAGCGTTTCTTCATTACCAGCGAGATGGTGCGAGGAGCGCGTCAACGAGCTCGCTCGCTTCTTCTTATATTTGCGCAGGGAGAACCTTGCCCTTCCGTTGTCTGCTCGCGCGGTTTTCTCGTGGTGAGGGGAAGAGGGATGTTTCAAGCTTTCACCGTGATGTCTGCGCTCATGTTACGGAGCGTACAAAAGTCACTCGAGCTCAAGGGACGCCGCTAAACGAACAAACAGAAGATGAACGCGAACTATCAAGTGTCACAGCTCGACACTTGAAGCACGCTAGTTTCCTTCGCTGCTTCGGCCGCCTCTGCAACAGGAGCGCTGTTCAAACTGAGAGTATCCATTGGCGAGCCTCACTTCGTATAGCATTGGTTTCTTGCTATCGCATTCATTGCTACGCCCTTGCGGTGAAACTGTGACTTTTTTATAATACAGGTAAATGTAGTGACATAGAAAATGAAGGAAGGGCCGTTTTTTTCTCTCCTTTCTCATTGTCAAGAATTATAAATACTAGTGCAGGAATACTGAACGTAGAGTTATATTTATTAAAAAAATATTGTGAGGGGACATCGTATGCAAAAAAAAAAGTATAGAAGAAGGACAAGCATGGCAGCCAATTTGATGACCCTCCGTGCGCACTCCATGTCAGTAGGTTAGTTTTCCACGCACAAGCTTGATGTTTCTGATACAGGGAACCCTGAATGTAACACTGAGTTCACAAAAGTAACGTATGAATCAGATAATAATAATTGTTGGAGTCTTACGTCCCAAACGTATGATTTAGATACGAGTGGAAAAATCGAATGATGTAGGTCGCCCTCACCTCTATAAGAACGTGTCCCGCTAAAATAAATAATTATTTGAACACTTCGTGAGTGGTTACTCTTTTTTTCCCGACTCCTCCTGCATAGATATATGCGATGCCTGCATGCGAAGAAAATGCCAGTGCAAGGTGTTTGGTCGAATTTGGTCGAATTTCCATCATCAGCTGCGACAGCACATTTTTGTCGATGCATGAACGGTGCTGTGGCGTTTGGCTGGACGCGTTTATCGCTATCAACGGTATCAATACAGGAGTCTACATAACTTGGTTTTTTTTGCTCTTCAATAATAATGGCGATATCACGCCCACAAAAAGACAAAGGTCAAAAAATTCGGCAGATCCCACTGCTTGTGGGAATCGGTTTTATGCGAAGCAGTGAGCGAGTAGTTCTATGCTGTATTTTATGACTTTGAGGCAAGCGTTTCGGGGTGAATCGACGTGTTTTTGTAAGTGTAGTAGTTGTGTGCACACCGTGGGCTTACTAGGCACGTCGACTACACTGGCGTTTAAAGGGTAACTTATGGTGTGATGTAAGGTCAGCACTAACGTTAGAGCACATACGTCAGTATTATCGAAACGAAGTGCACTTTACGGTGCATTGATGCGAATATCATACGTAACTTTCGTTAAGGCATTCCTCCGGGCTCGAGCAATGCTTGATTATTGCTTGCTGACTCATAGGAATACAAATGTGATGTTTATTAGACTGCTATAAAAGCCGAGCCAACACTGGAACTACAGAACCTAACCTGACACGACGCCTGTATCGTACGAGTACACATGTAGTGTTACCCGCCACGGTGGTCTAGTGGCTATGGTGCTCGACTGCTGATCCGCAGGTCGCGGGATCGAATCCCGGCCGCGGCGGCTGCATTTCCGACGGAGGCGATAATGCTTCAGGCCCATGTACTTAGATTTAGGTGCACGTTAAAGAACACCAGATGGTCAAAATTTCCGGAGCCCTCCACTACGGCGTCTCTCATAATCAAATCGTGGTTTTGGGACGTTAAACCCCAACAATTATTATTAATTACATGTAGTGTTTATTGCTTTGTTATAAAATTAGATAGCCAGCACCCCAACCACAACTGACGTTGCACCGACATTACGCCTGCATAGGGTGTTTTTACAAAGCAGTTTCTAGACCTGCCGTGGCTCTGTGGTAGTATAGCTGACTGCCACGCAGAATTCTTGGGTTCGATTCCTGCTGGGATCTTAATTTTTATTCTTTGCACTCATCGGGTCAACGCGGCCGATGTTGGTTTTGCTTAACGCTCTCGCATTTAAATTACCAATGTCTGTTCTCGCCGTTCCTAGGTAGATATAAACTGTCACTCATCTGTGGCGCATACCCTTACACCCGTATACCGCGGCCCGTGGTAAACGGGTATGTGCCACACGTGTCTGGAGGAAAAGGTTTGACGACATACGCGGCAGGATGTACACGTTATTCATGTCATGACCAGATAGTCATATTCGTCAAATACTCTTACCCTCCCATGCCAATTTTTGTCTACACCAAGTTAAAGAGGCGATCATGAGAGCATCCATATGTAGGCGCCTAGATAGATAGATAGATAGATAGATAGATAGATAGATAGATAGATAGATAGATAGATAGATAGACAGACAGACAGACAGACAGATAGACAGATAGATAGATAGATAGATAGATAGATAGATAGATAGATAGATAGATAGATAGATAGATAGATAGATAGATAGATAGATAGATAGATAGATAGAAATTCTCAAAATGCCAAAGGTTCGCTAAGAAATGATTCGCATTTAAAACTACGCACGTACTTCTTGCTCACAGCACGACAAGTAATCTTCGCTTCGCAGTTGGACAAAATTGAATAATGACAGTGACGGAAATGATCTGTCCTACTCATTGCGGAATCTGCCTGACTGCAGCTCTTCCTCTAACGCTTAACTTTAATATCACCAACCTACAACTGCCTGCAAGGCGCACTATCTATCTTCCAACACTTTATCATTTCTCATGTTCTTGCCTAAAAAAAAAAAGATAGTCACGCTGCGCATGCTCCGTAGTTTCCTGTTTGTCGGACCACATACCCGCGTCGGAGATGTTCTGAAAACTGAGAAGATGGGAATACGGAACAATCCTGGCGTCTGAAGCTATTTTTGTTTCGACGTCGACGACGGCAACTGCGGTGAGAAAGAGGATGAAGGAGTGACAGGGGCAGAAACAGATCAGTGTCTGCTGCTCCGACCACGAGCTCTGTTTTGACAGCGGGATTTAGAATGTGCAAAGGGAGCCCCTCGTGGAACGGCGGCGCCGTGTAATCTTATCAGATGTACGCACCGTCGTTCTCAACTGGTATGATTGCTGAATGGTCTTGTGATTTCTATTTTGGTCTATGTGTTCCACCGTTCTAGCGGTCTGCTGTCACGAAGTATAATATCGTAGTAGCAACGAAGCCAGATATTTCTGGGTGTCTTAAAAAAATTTAAAAGAAATGAAGACGTGAGCTTATAGCTCCTCTTCTGCCCCCCTTTTTTTTCCTTTATTGCCACAAATAGCAATGGCTCGCTAACATTTACCTGCGTGACAGTGTTGTCCTGTTGATTTGCTTGTAGTGGTCACAGATTGAAAGGCGAAAATTTAGGGCTAAGTAGTGCACGTACTTTCGCTTCCACCGTCTTTATTTCGTGTCATATCAGCGGAATTTTGACTCGCACACTTACATCAGAGCCAATATTACCTCTAGAGGCCAGACTCGTAGCGACATGACACCGTTTAACCGAGCAATTGCAGATAGAATTCGCTGTACTACAGATACTGATGCAGCGTTTCAATTCGTGAGGACTATATACTTTTGAGCCGCGTTGATATGGCAGTTTTTATTGACGTATATCTTGTAAAATATTTCATTGAACATTTTTTGCTTGAAGCTTCCGCGTTTGAGCTGAAGCAGTATACCTAAGAAAACGAGTGTCGGGGTTAGTATGGCGAATGGCTGTAAACGTACCTGCTTGGAAAACACCATTCGATGCCTATACGGCCTATAGTAAACGTCACGACGCCTCATCCCTGCAGAAGGCTACACTTTAGTTAGTAAGCGCCTATTTTAGCTACCAGATCGCGTGACGCGGCACCATCTTGTTGCACATGCACACTCCCTTGTGAGCCTATAATCGCGCAACAACGACCGCTTGGACAATTTTTGTTGATTGGCGCAATCAGAAATTGCTTCTTCTCGTGCATGACGCTATACGAAAGCCGATGAAAAGAACGCCCTTCCACTGGTTCGATAGTGCAGCCACGTCTTGCATGTGCACGCTATCGGAACAACTTTTTGGTTTACTACGTGTCGACATGATGATACAGTTGCGTGACATACCACACTGGCAAACACAGAATTGTTGTGAGCCTGTGACCTTGCAAGCCTGTGATTAACCCATATGTGTGACCTTGGAATCGAGGATCATCTTCACAAAAGTGGCCTTTCGTAAGTATTCTTTGCTATTGGCTGACAGCCCTCGTTAATATTGTGTCCAGCTTCAGAATTGGTTCATATTTTGTCTCGATTACAGCTGGGAGAGTTTATTGCACCCCAACGCCTTGGCATCATGTGACCTTAGCCGAAACGTCACGAGTGACGTCATTGCCAGAGCGACACGTCGCTGTCGATCCCGGCTCTGGCAGCGTAGTGATGCTGGCAAAAGAGTAAGAACCGCGAAGAGGCACTGCATAGGTTAAAAATCGCTGGCACTGCCAAAATAGCGATACATATGCAACGCCAGGCAGAACCTTCTCGTCCGTTTTAATTTTACGTTGGTGGTATGGCGTCACACGTGACGTTTCTGCTCGGTTGACGTGACCCCGAGCTGTCGAGGTGCAGATAGACTTTCCCTTTCCAGTCAGCGTAAAAGGCCTATGCGAATTCGGGCCCAGCAGCGCCGCGCCGTAGCCATTAACATGGCACATGGATAATGAAGCTTCTTCGTCCAAAACTGAGTTATGGTATCGCAGCTTTTTGTTCAATGCTAGAGTTAAGAAGCCGAAGACGACACGATCGCCACACTTGCAAGTGATCGCGTGGTAGCTTGTTTTGAAAAAAAGCACATCAATTCTACAATGAGTTTTTCCTCTGAGCTCTTTCAGTCAGTTTTGTATCTCCTCTCGCAGTAGAAGATGAAACGCGGCCCTCTCTATTCTAATCGAGGATGCAAGAAAACAGCTTTGCTGTTCGGAATTCAAAACCTTCAATCTGTCCTCCATTCAAGTGATCGCGTCATGTTCTCTCTTCTTCGATAGCATTACAGATTACAAAAGGACAGCAAGAAGGTGAAGCATTTGGCGATCGACTTCGGATTTCAGCTGCGCCCTCCGCGACCTGGCGGGAAGCACAATAGCGCACGTCTAACCATTTTCCCCGCTGAGAATCCCATTTCGCAGAAGAGGGCTTATAAGATAGCGAACAAGAAACAGAAAGTAATCTACTGAACCCCGATATAAGAAAGGGATACTTTCGTTCGCCTCTGTATATAGTCTACTGCCTATTCTAAATGCAAATTCAGCGTAGTGCAGCACTATGCCTATGTTTTTTCTTCGCTCTTGACTGTCATCCGGCGAACGCCGATGTATAGAAAGGGAGCTTCAGTGCAGCAAAAGCGAAGGTTCGGGCAAGGCATGTGTGTCTATTCTTTCGATTTGGCGTTGTGGTCTGTGCGTGGGATCTGCCGTAGTTCTGACTTCCTCTTTCCCGCCATATGGTTCATTCACTCTGTTTAAGAATACTTTTGATTAACGTAGGCTATTGTGAATGAATGAGATATACTGTTATTGCCGAAAAAGTGTTCCCGAACGTGTAATCGCGGAGGAAATGAAGCTATATATATCAGAAGCTTTTACTTCCACAACAACAGCTGACATACCACTCCTTTTACAGCGAAAGCTGTTATGAGATCATTTCAGCGGCCGTTTTCGGCGCCGTAGTTGTCCGCCGCCGCCGCCGCCGCCGGTGTCCGTAACTACCATCACTCGATATAAGAAAAAAAACGAAAAAAATAAAAAAAATTCCAGGATAGAACGAGGTTTGAACCTGGGCCCTCTGCGTGGGAGCCCAGCATTCAACCTCTGAGCCATACCTGTTTTTTTCTTTATTACTTAATTTTGCACATCATACAATAATATTACAGTGCATAAACAGTACATACAGAGGTAAAGACCGGAATGATTACATAATGACTAGAATTCCTTTATACAAATAAGTGGCTCAAGATGTTCGAGCCACTCTGGAATTGGGTCTTTAGTTTTACACTCTTCAATAAACTTCGTGATCATTTGGCGGAAATATTCACGAATGGGCAGTGTATTGATGTCGGCATGGCGGACTGCCATGCACTTTTTCCAAATACTGTGAAGGCCGAGCAACATAACAGTATCATAAGGTGCTCCATCGTCTTCTTCATTAACTGGTAAAAACCTGATCCCGTAGGCATCAATCGGTAAATCTTTTTTTATAGTTCTCTGCAGTATGTCCCAGAAGAACACCCCTTCCCAACAATCCAGAAAGACATGTTCGATGGTTTCAGGTTTACAACAGAGAAAACAGTGCGTTCCCCACGGTACAAACAGTCCGCTTTCATGCATCCACGTTTTAACTTCTAGAGTCCCTGTATGATTTTGAACTAGATGGGACAGCCATATTTTTTACTCGGGCCAGTACATTTTCGCCACGTCCGGCAGGGTACAAACTCCTGTAAAGTGGTACCGGTAAAACAATGTCGAGAAGGTCTCTATACAACCTTTTTCCATGCCTGTGCTTGAAACTGCTTCGCAAAAAGGTCCTATACAGGCTTCATGTCGGGAAGGAACCACATTAACATATGCAATGTAGCGTGGTAGAAGAGTAAAATAAGCCCCAAGCGTCGCACAACGCGAATTCTGTAACCAGGCGTCACACAATGCGAATTGCGCAACGAGTAGGTTGTTGAATGCTTCCAACCCATTACAAAGGGCTCCGCCATAATGCTTCATCGTCATCAAGCACAGCATCAACAAAGCGCATAATGCCTTACATGCGTTTAGCAGGTACCACGGCTCTCCGTAGAATAGCGAAAAATGGCATAGTGCCTGCTTCCCTACTTCTCAAAAATTACATTGATTTATAGCGTAGTGGGTTCCTCGCAAGTGAACTTGTATTGGTTGCCAAGGAAGCCCATAAGCGCATGATCCATTTCCTCGGGGTCTCATTAAAGTTCTTCGCCCCTCCCCCTCGCGCTCCCACGTCAACGTATGTTATACAGTATGGCGGGAGAGGGCAATAACGACCGGGCGTCACCCAATGCAAATTACATAACTGGTGGGCCGTTTAAAGCTTCCAACCCATTACAAAGGGCTGAGCCGTAATTCTTCATCGTCATCAGTCGTCGCGTCAACAAAGTGCACATAATACCTACAGACGTGTAGCTGGTGCCTCGCTTCTCCGCAGAATGACAAATAATGGCTTAGTAGGTGCTTCCCAACTTCACAAAAATTGTGCTTTATGGCGTAGTGGGTACCTTGCATGTATTTATGGCGTAGTGGGTACTTGTATTAGTAGCCCAAAAGAGCTTACAACCGGCTCTAGAAACGCCGCTCTTCCAGCTTTCGCTGTGACTGTGCTGCGGTTTCAGCGCAGGCCTGGCGTTTTTAAAGACGATAGTCTTTCTTGGGGAACTTAAACGCAGAAATTTTGGTCTGTCTTTCTGTTTGTCTGTCTGTCACCCGTTTCAGCCGCCCGCCAAAAGTTGAACCACTTGCCCAAGGGCCAGCCATCTTGAACTGGTTCGCAGGTTCATACTTGTGTACATTGTCGATCAAAAAGCAAACATTACGCATAACTGAGGCGCAACATCACTACCTAAGTATTAGATAGTGTGTTCCTTTACCAGAAAATACATAGATACGTAATTCTAAAGACCCTAGTTTCTTAAGCTGCGCTTAAAATGGCGGCTGCGCTGAAACTGCGGCTGCGTTGAAAATGCAAGACGGCGACGAACGCCCTCTGCCACGGAAGAAGGAAACCATCTGTACAAGCTCATGTTTCCCGACGTATGCCAGATGACGCTGATATCTCACGCAGCGCTCGTCTATCGTCTTTTGGCGGGATTTGCCGCGTAGCACGCAGATGCGCGGCCAATTTTTTATTCTTCACGGAGTGCGTTGGCGTAGAGATAGCGCCGAGATAGCAATTCTTGCTCACGTCGTCCCATAAGCTGCTCGCACCCCCCATCGCTTCGCCCTCTCACCTCCAGTTCTTCCTTCTTTTGTCTCGTCATTCATGATTCTCTACCGTTTCCTTAACTCCGCCAGCCTTAGCACTTGCTGCTTTGCTTTCCCACAAGGCAGATGCCGTGAAAACAGCGGTTGAAGTCGCCCCTACCGAAGGGTTGTTACGCTAATGGCCTCGCCTGCTATCCCCAAACGTAGAGCGGTGGCGACATGCCGTCATACCCAGTTGACACGGCGGCGTTCTTTCCAATCAACGCAAATGTGCTATCGGCAACAGCTGTGCTAAAGCGGAAGTGCTTGGAAATGGTGCTACTTCGCAAGCACTTATCTCTCAACGATGCCACGTTGCTTTCTCGAACGTCGTAGTGTAAGTGCTCTCTGACCTCTTTCCGCATGGTGTGCCGCGTACCATTACCGATAACTGAGCCGCGCTGTCGAGAATCGAATGTATTATCGCGTGCATTTTACGTATCGAATCTAGGCCTGAAAAATAGCCCTTTCACCTGCGCAAAGCGTGGCGACGTCACTCCAGCCCAAACCAATTATTCTTTTGTGAAACACGGCCGGCTTTTAATAGCGCAGAGAGGTACGCTAGAGTGAAAAATCAATACAGGAGAGAAGAACGACTAGGAATATCAAAGTGCCTTTAACGGGCAAGTCAAACGAATAACCTCAATTTAGAACCTTGAGGGATTTCGTCTGGAGGGACCGTACAGCCGGCATTGTAGTGGTTGGTCCTCGTGGCGCGGCAAATTGTTTGACCATGCTTTGCAGCCTTCCACTGCTTTTGTCCGTTTCTTGTTCACGATGTGGTAACGCACAAATGTTTGGAGCCATGACGTAGAGTGTCGTATACCATCGCGGCAACGTAAGACAAGGATGGAGAAATATAAGACAAATGGCTATTCTCCACACTTAGCCTTGTGAAGGAATAAAGCACCTTCATTAGGCATGCCAACATTAGAGCACTACCCGGTCTCGGGCCTACCCGTAAACTCGAGCCCTGCCCGGCCCGTGGGCCGTGCCGGGCCGGGTAAAGTAGTTTTTGCGGCGGGCCCGGAGCGGGCTCGGGTGTGAAGCTTCGGGTCAGGCCCGGGCTTGGTAGCGGTAGCGGGCTTGGGTCGGACTAGATCTTTGCTCAGTTACTTTATCTCGAAAAAACGCTGTTTTTACGTGGGGCAAGCTATTAGGAGTTTTATGAAAACAACTACTGAACTTCTTTTGCTTATTGCCTGTAGCTATTTGATTTATGTGAAACGGGTGAGGTAGAAGTAATTAGCCCAGTCGCTTGCATAGTTAACAGCTCACCATACGGTGCTTTATTTGTATTCGTTATTTTTTTATATGTCAAATGTTATTTTGTAACTACAGTACTAAACGTAATATAATAAATTTATACCTGTAGCATATCACCATAAGAGCGGTGACAGATCTTAATAGTGGGGAAACGTCCTTGGAAGTTCCGGCCGTCCACTAAGTCTTTCGACTGAGTGGTTCTCTTTAACGGGGATAAGCTTCTTTCAGGCAATTTGCGTAAGATTTCTGGTTTACAGCAGAAGCTAAACGCTGTTAAGGGCTCTTGCTAACGACTGCTCAAGACTGGCTTATATGTTATGTGGACCAGCTTTCCGGTTTTTTTTTTGTACACTACAGTTTGAGTGCTCTATACTACACTCATTCATAAACGTCGTCTCTTTGTTTTGTTTGCTGCCATGAACGTATTCTCCTTGCCTTTCCAGACATGAAATCTTTTTCTGATGCGTACATGACGCTTTGTCGATTTTCGGTGCACGCAGGTACATACAAACCGTGCTTAAACTACTAAGGACACAAGCTTTTCGTTTGATACATTTTGTTGTTTCTGTGCGATGGTTTGATATGAAAGCATGGCAGATTCACTTACATGCAGCAGCATGAGAGAATATTGTACAGATGAAAGGGATAATGTGAGAAGTCACTAGGCTTATACTCGTACACGCGGGCATAACAGCATTGTTTGTAGATGCGTGCCCATTAGGTAATCGCGTGCCTTGCTTTCTTCCGCGATACCGAAAGCGTCAGAGCCGTCTCTTCCAAACAGTATGCATAAAAATGAATGGCGAATCATTGAAAAGTCTATGTATATTGCTACGTACCAGTGGCATCGCGGTCAGCAAGACAAAGAAGAGGACGACAACAAGACAGTCTGGCGCGAGTTGTTTCTATCATCAGCGCTGCTCGCTTAACCAGTTGGAAATACATCAGTTCCTATTCCTTCGAGTCTGTCTTTTTCCCGTAACATATTTGGCGGAGGTGCGGGGTATCGATCCCAGAACCTCTCGCAGTCTTTCCCGTAACAATATCGTAGCAAGCTAATGCAATTGTTTATAGGCGGTTTTCACCATATTGCGGCACTGAAAAAATCGGTGTAGTATTTGCACTTTTCACGAAGCGAACGCCGCATCACAGTCGCTCAGTGAGCTATTCTACATGGGCTCTGCTCGAGCGAATTCCGATTCCATGACGTCGGCGGGATTCGTTGCTTCACGAGTTTTCTTCGATATTGTTGTCACCGATAACAACGATAAGGAGGAATGTCGAGAGCGTGGTTTTGTGCGAGCAATTCGCCGAAAAAGAAAAAAATATAGGGATACTTTTAACCGATTACGTTAATCGAAATTTCTTCTTGACATGCTTTTTCAGAGCATTTCTTTTCTCAATGAAGTACGCTCCATTTTTGCTCTAAACGGAAATTGAATTGCTCTGTTCCGTTCTGTTCTGTTTGAACTGGCTTGCTGATGAGAGGTTGATGTTTACCGCTGCTACTCCATTTCGATAAGTTTTGCAGCGAAAAAGCAGATAGAAAATGGTGACCCATGTACAAAAACGAACGAACAAGTAAAGAAAGAAAACATAGCAAACTGAAACAAATAAGGAAATTAACGTGGCAAATACGTTGTTATTATGAGGGTGATAGACGATGCTCAATATCAAGCCTTAGTAGGTAAATCACGCGAAATGGATTAGTCGTCTCCTGTACTGCGACCGTAACTGTTGAGAGAACCATGTTTCGAATTATTTGGATGGCGTATCAGATCATTGAGTGACGCCGTTAAAGGCTTGTGAAGTGCTGGATACAAAAAATTCTTACTTCGAATGTCGGCTTTGAAGAACGAGGAACCAGCGCGAAGCAATCTGAGAGAATATGCCGGGGCGACGTCGTGTGGAATTCCCCATGTAATCAGCGCTCACGTCGGGGAATAAGTGTCGATTCCAATTACGAGACACCGTGAAACGATGCCCTCGGATGCGCGACACGAAAGAAACGCAAAGGTGGGGAGAACCGTTAATTCCTTGTGGCCACGTCTTTTTTTTGCGTCCATTCATTTCTTTTTTCTTTTTTCACTTTTCTCGTTACCTGCTTAGTCATCGCGTTTTGTTCTTTGGTCTGCCTATTGCGTTTCTTTTAGGAATCGAGAGCATTGTTTGTCTTTGTGGGGTCTCCATCTTGAATAATATTGAGGAAACGGGAAATCTTTTCCACAGCCAGTAAGAACTTGTGTCGGAAGATGTGGAGCAGGGGCGTAGCCAAGGGGGGGGGGGGGGGGGGGGGGGGGGGTGGGGGGGTTCAACCCCCCCCCCCCCCCCCGAAATTTTTCAGTTTTGCTTGCGTATATATACACGCACACATACAAACGCACGCACGAACATACATAAAGTATGGTTGAACCCCCCCCGAAAAAAATTTCTGGCTACGCCCCTGATGTGGAGGATCTACTCCTCAGTTCAAACACAGCAGTAAGTTACGACGAGTAACAAACAAATCAATTACAGAGGTGATCCACTAGACATCCGAAATGTGGTCCACGCACGTCTTTCAGCATGCGGTGGCAATTTTTCAAGCACAGGCAGCACCTCGAAGCAAGTCGCGGCGTCAAATGGAATGGCTCTACCAGTTGCCGTCAATGATAAAGTCTGACGCTCGCCGCCCTTTTCTGGGAAGGGTGATGCAAAAAATCTAGTGATGACGTCACCATATGCCGTCATCAAGATGTCACAAATCAACAAAATTCCTGAGGTCATGAGTGACATCATCATGACGTCACTTGACGTAACGTCACATGATGACGCCGTGACATGACATCGTACCTTGGTCAAAGGTGGGCCGATCTCGGGGGCGGAGCAAAAGCAGGTAAGGTGCCTCTGATCTTGTAGCCAGTGAGAAACCACGTTAGGTGCAGAAAGCTTTCGGAGAGCTGCGAGGCAGGATCAGTACATCGACTGAGAAGGAGGTGGCAGTCGCCTTCGAGTCGTCTTAGGCGAACGCATAAGGGACCCTGTGAGTTTTTTTCCCCCGAAGTTGTGCCACTTTCGCTTCCGCATTAGGACCTTAGAGTTTAACATTAATATTGTTGTGGCCTACTGAGGTAAAATGAGGCATGCAGCGCGGGAACCTTGCCACCGTCTTCATACTTGTATCTTTCCGCTCGTACCGCCCACGTTGTACAGACCGCTGCCTATGTTTCTTCAGAATGCGGGACGTGACGAAGGTATATTTGGCGCCGATAATAAAGTGTGCATTTTGTTTTCCAAACATACTCTCTAAGATATGCTGAATGTGTTCGTGCGTGTTTCTGTGTTTGGTCGAACGTGTGTTTTTTTCCGTCAATTTCTTGTTCCTTTCCCACTTACTTTCCTTCAGCGTAACTTCTGTTTCTATTCAGTCCATCCGAAAGAGGATCTCTTCGCTTCCTATTTCCATCTTTATTCCTTGAAAATTTGTGTTTCATATGAAATAACAATAACATTTGCGGAATGTTTTTCCAGTCTTAACTACTTGTCGTCGCCAAACATATCTCCATTACTATTTAATAAATTGAGTATCCCTCGGATTCTCATTGAATAAGTATTACATTTGCCGGGAGTGCAATGTCCACCTCTATAACCAGCTACTGTTGAAGGAAGGATACTGCTTGCTTTAAAGGCCCTAAATGAATGTTTTTTTCTGAGTACTACAGACCGAAGGGAACACAAGATAATGAAGACTCTGCAAATATTTTTAAAACCCACCGATTTGTTCGTGACAAAGGCCAGTGTAGCATCTCGAAGCTATTCGCATATCATGACTTGTGCAACACTGATAGTTGACGGTACCCTTCACCCTCGCTCTTTTTAAGTTAACTTCCGGTAAACTAGCCTCTGCAACAGCGCACAGGTGTAAGGTGTAAGACTTAAACATGTGTACTCTTGGCTTTCGTTATCTAGTTCATGAACGCCAAGTGGAGTCGAATGTACTGCGCAACCTACTACAACGACGTGCATCATTTCCCGTGTTGCCTCGGGACGCGAAGGCATACAAATCAATCAACGAAACCTGGCTGCCGATAATCAGGACGCGAGCCCGGCGGGTATTTCGCAAGAGGCGGCTAAAATTACTTTCGTGCGCCAACCGGAAATTGAACAAACACGCCAAAGCAACTTCCGCCGGATGCAGGTCGCAGCCGCACAGTGGAGAGCAGGTTACCGAGGCAATTGCGAAATCTATTCGAGTGCGAGTTCGCTAATCAGGCGAGTTCGCTCATTTCTTCTGATATTATTTCTTTTTTATTCGCTAGTGTATTTTGTCCTGCTCGTCTACGACCACGCAACATGGCTTTCCATGTTCCGACCCTCGTCACACTCAACTTCCGGCTTCTGTCGTCCACCACACCCGGAAGCAAAAGAAAAAAAAAAAGCAGAAGAGCTTGCTCGCAAGTCCTTCCCTATCTCTAGGGTTCTTTTCTTTTTTTATACGTAAGCGTTTAAGTGCGCTTCTGGTGCTCTTAAAGGTTTCTTGTGCACCAGTATGGTGCAAGAGAAACCTGTACTCGTTGTAATGCGATATCCTTCCCTGAGCCCTAGACAAAGTTTACAAACCTGTTGTGTTTAGAACTTCGGCTATGCAATTAGGTCGACCGTTTTTGGCGCCATAACCGATGCTTTCCGTGTACGCACTCGGTCGAAGCTGTCGACCGATGGTTGTAATTTGATGCTGGCTTTAGAAAGCGGCGGCGAGAACTGTGTGTATGCGCTAATTTTTGACAATGCCCCCCCCCCCCCCCCGCACACACACAAACACTTTGATACTGTTAGGAATTATTCAAAGAAAACAGAAAAGCTTACACAAAAGTCCCATACATACGAGTCCATCCGTCCATATGTCAGTACACCACACATTGCCACTTTACCTTCACGGAAGATTTGAAATGAGCACGAGTCACATAGGTACAATTGCCAATCATGCATCTTTCGCATAACAATATGAACATACATAATTTTCAGCTCCTAGCAAGTACACAAAAGGTTGTAACAGGGTTGTTTGCATAATGATGTACGAATATGCACATAAGTTCACATTTGACCCGAATCAGAATGGTTATAACACGTTAAAATTTACCTTTAAGTATTGCAGGCCTCCCTAAATTGCAGGCCTCCCTAAGCCTCCTAAATCTTCGGCCTCCGTCACGCGTGGCTGGCCTTTGCGATGGTCGCCATTTCGGCGGGAAATATGGAAACGAACGACTCACTCATAAGCATTCACCAAGCCCAATGTCGCTTAACTACAGATACATAAATCCAAGAAAATATTCGTGTGCCGGTCCGATCGAAAGAGTTTTGCATTGCAAAGCAGCATGCAGACATTGCTTCGCACTACTGACGTTTTGCGAGGCCTCGATGGATGGGTCCCGAAGGATACCGCGCTCTCGCTGAAAAAAAAAGAACACAGAGGAACACGCCGTGTTTGCTTCATATAGCCTCGCGTAACTTTTCTGTCTTCTTTATGCAATCTCGTCTCTATTAGGTAGATTTTAATGTTGTTGTTTTTTCTGCAGAAAAGCAACCACGGATGCAATTACGCCAAACCGCAGGAAAACGAATAAGCACGAAACGAAAGTGCATGTAACCTTCGATTTTTATCGTGCACTTTATGAGATTTTTCTGTTCTCTCTGGCGTCATCTGTACTTGCATGTATCGAATATATAACATGGTCTACAAGCGCGGTAGTTTTTTTTTCTTTTCCTATTTGGTATTTTTCCTCAGTTACTAAGCAATGGCAGCTTTCCGAATGTGTTCGGCGTCACTTGCCCAGCATACATGAATAACGTACAGGTTAGAAATACCGTAGACCCATAATTTAAAATAAATTGAGAACTTCGTGAAATAGAAATTAAGAAAAAAAAAAGCAACGTGATAAATTGTAGAATTTATTTTTATTATCGCAGTTAAACAACAAGGAACAACGCATTATATATTCCCTGACAACCCGTATAAATACCAAGGCAATTTGACAAATCGGTAGAAATGGCTTCAAGAAAAAAAGTCACAGTTTCGCCGCAAGGGCGGAGCAATGAATGCGATAGAAAGATATTGGAATGTCGCACGTAAACGACAAGAAGCTCGATACTTGCAGCGCGCCGCTTAAGCACAAAGAAGGACGCCCGAAAAGAACGCACAGTTATACACATGACAATCGCGACCTACCAACTGTCACTGTTGTTACGTCTTTGTGCTTGAGCACCGCGCTGCAAGTGTCAACAATGGAGAATCAGACGCTCCTAGATATTTCTTTTATCTGTTAAACTGCGGCGCGCGGCGTTACCCCTCTGCGTCTCCTGCCACACGAGGGTGTCTGACGCAAGGTGTGCCCGGTGTTATTTATTTGTTTTTTCGTTCCACATCACGAGTGGGTACAGAAACGGGCCGCTGTGTCGTGCGCGTCTCAAGGGCAGTTTTCAAATTGCGTGATGGAAGCGTTGCGTGATGGAAGACACGTTCAAGCTCTTCCGAGATCTGCGTACCACCAGCGCTAAATGCTATATATAAATAGCTCGCCGTTTTTCGCCGGCGCATGCATGACGCGTGGTTTAGTTGTCTAACGCAGCGCGCTGGGGAGTGAGGGCTGGTTCGAATCCCCGGTTGGATGCTTCAGATTTTTTTCTTCTGCTTTATTTTTCTTTTACCCTTTTTATGTGTATACATACATATACATATCCGGGACATGACGGCGACGGCAAAAATCCGCCGAGACTGTCATATAATTTCTATAGCAATACAAGGAAATCGGCCGCCATCTCGCCCTCGAACGTGAATGTCCAGAGAAGCTGTATAAACACCACACAGGCTGATGGTGTTTTATTATTATTATGTTTTATTATTATTATTTGATGATGTTTTATTATTACTATAGAGTAATGATTTTGATAATCGCTGTGTGGTTGGTGTGGTAGACCGTGATTGATTCTGCGACCATTTTCAGCAAGACGAATTTGTTTCTTGCGTCAAGCATTGTATTCACGCTGTTGTTCTGGCGTCTTTAATTTCCGTATTCTTACCATTGCAGTCCTAAAATGAACTAAATGAGTTGCTAAGCTGGTCTCCCTTTTATACATAAAAGAGGGAAACATACGCGGGGAGAAGGAAGGGTCATTTGACGTTATTCGAAGTCCTCGTGTGAAGTGCAAAGCAGCTGCAACCTAATCTTTACCGGGAACGCGTGGGAGGGTGTCTCTATTGTTCAAAGG
This sequence comes from Rhipicephalus sanguineus, assembly GCF_013339695.2. NCBI lineage: Eukaryota > Metazoa > Arthropoda > Arachnida > Ixodida > Ixodidae > Rhipicephalus > Rhipicephalus sanguineus. The sequence continues at coordinate 224,883,133 of NC_051178.1, forward strand.
CGCCTCATTATCCATCATACTGTTTGGGTGCTTGTTTTGTGGTTTTCTTTATTGAAACGAATACTGAGCTCTGTGCTGTATGCCTGATTGCTAAGAGAGGTACGCCGTTTGCCTTCAGTCGTTAAAGCGTCCCTAAACCACCCAGAGGTCGAAATTTGTGGCGTTGCAGTTGTGCACTAATCTACAGCGAGCGCTAGCGGAGTTAGACGCGTTTGCTCGTTTCGCTCTTTTCTTCGCTACGCTGCGTTCGTCGGCTCGTCTGTCCACCTCTCCGAATGCCCTTGCTCAGCGTCTTACGTGAAAACGAAAATGCAAGGAGCACGCGCACCTGCTAGCAGAGTAGTCGTGAGCAGTGGGATTTGCCGAATTTCTGTGACACATACGCGCCATAGGAGTTTTGTGCTGACGCCACGAAATTTTCAGACCAGCGAGAGGTACAACTCCGCTGCAAAAAAAAAAAAAAAAGCCGAAAAAAATAGAAGGAATGTCAACAAAGTGTTTGACGGTTTTGTGCTTATAGCGATGGTGAAGATCACTTGCCATGTAGGGTAAGGCGGGGCAAAACGCGACAAAAATGTGAAAATAGTGAATATATTTTTTATTTCACTCGTTACCATAAAATGTCAACACGGGAACTTTCTTTTGGGTACAAGGTATGTGCTACATAAATATGGCCAAGCTGCGACTGTTCAAATTATTATTTAAAAAAGAAACAAAAAATGCACCCCATGTCTCATTTTGCCCCAACCTGCGGGGCAATACGAGACGCTGCGTGAGGCAAAACGAGACAGCGTGCAAAAATTTTGTCCTTTCAGTTCTTGCAGTAGAAGCACTTCAAATTCACTCCGTTGGCAGCCACGCAGTCTTCATGCGTCCAGTCTTTGCACTCCACGCATTGAATCCACACAGATCCCGGCGCTGTGCTCCTCCGAAACTCCTGAAAAGCATTCAGTGCTTTTTTCTTGTCGTTTTCCTCCCAGGAAACTCTAGATGATATTCTTTTGTACGTCCGCACCATCCTTAACAATAAAATATCATGTATAATGAGCGTAAAGAAATGGTTCACTTAATAAGACACTCTCTAAGGCAATTCAATGCCTTTTTGTCGCGTTTTGCCCCTCTCGAATGCCCGAATTCAGAACATTTTCTTCTTTGGCCCACGGCACCAAATGAACTAAACTTTTGGTGGCATGTAGCTAGTAACACAAGGTTACAACATAAATGCTTACATTGTTGTACTGATGCCGGAGTAGCTTCATGCACGGATCCGAAAATTTGGCCAAGCAGAATTTCGTCCCTTTTTTGGCGGGTCATGAACACACTCACATCAGCCGCGCAATTTTTCGCGCGCGAACGCTGTGAGCAATCTTCAACTTTTACACATAAAATGTCGAAAACTACGGGTACCTATCGCTGAAATAGAGAAGAAAAGAAAAGGTACTTTTTGTATTAGCTATAGAGGGCGGCAAAGTCAAAATGTCGCGTTTTTCCCCGCGTCTCATTTTGCCCCGCTTTACCCTAAGTGCCTATGTACGCTTGGCTCTTATTTTGTCACTTGTGCTCTATCATTTTAATCTGTTTGTACATGCATCATATGTGTAGATCTAATGAAGTATACCCAGCAATTCCACCTCTGGGAGACGTGGCAGTGAGACGTGACAGTGCAGGCCTAGCTAGTTACAGCCGCCACAACATCCAGTGCGACCCTCTCCTGCGCATAGCGCTGACAGTCGGGCTGCGGAGCTGTGCAGGATGCATTTCTTCTTTCCACATGAAATATATGTAACGTCTAAAGAAAGAAAGGAAAAGAACGAAAGAAAATAAGGAATACAGATAGAGAGAAAGAAAGCAAGAAGAAAGGAACAACGGCATTCGTAAAAAGGGAAGTGGTGGAGCCGAATAAAAAATAACAACGCAAACACGCTTAAAACGTAAATGAGAGAAAGTAAAACAATGAGTGCAGGATCATATGACGTATATGGTTGAGGAGGCGTTCTCAGCTCAACGAGATCTGCAGGAAGAAGACGGGCTTCAACCCGCTCACCAAAGTCGGGACGCTCTAGCAGTGCGAGATGTAAAAAAAGAATATAAAAGTGTGTCGGAATGAAGGGGACAGAAGGAAAAGAAAGCGCAAGAGTCTGCGCATAAGAGCATATTGGCGCGAAGGACACTAAAGATGCCCACCGAGTGAGAAGTTGAGCGTCCGCAAATACTAAATTATTGTTTTCGCATGTCGAAAAAAAAAAAGTGTTTTTTTACATACTTTTAATATTTATGCGAGCTTGCCGTCTGCATAAGCTGCTTACGTTTCAACGCACAGCTGTCGTCCGCGAAGTCGGCTAGACCCTTTCCGTGTTTGCTGAGAAAGCGGAAAGGAGAAATCACATAGGTTGGGTGAGTGCAAAGGAAACGAAAGAGACGAGTGACATATTGCGGAAGAGAGGAGTACGAACCTGGAACCTACAGGGCGCTCGAGAGGCGATATGAGCTCTAGTGCCCGCGGCTGGATTTTGCTGGTGTATTCGTCGTGCAAACTCACGTTCGGCCGCGACAGTCTCGCGAGGTCAGAAACTCCAAAGTAACAAAAAAAAGACCTCTTTGAAACAGCACGTTTTGCTACAGAGCACATATATACTTGGTTGGCGCATACAAGAACGAGAAATGTGAATCAGATACGCGAAACACCTCCGGCACGAGTGCATATAATGAGATTAACCGCGCATCCATTTATATGCATATAGTAATATTTGCTCGCCAACACTATTTCCGACAGGGTGGCGAGAATGGAAAGTGAACGGCTTGTTTCTGTTTAGTTTTCATTTCTGACAACTTTGAATCTTCGCCCAGGCTTGCATACTTCATAGGCTGCTTTAGTTCCTGACCGCAGCTTTCTCGAGTCGGCTGAAGGTTCTCTTGCGCGTATTGTGAAAAACGCCGCTTGATCTTGAGGCGCAGCGTTGGCCGAACAACTTCGGACAGTGCGTGTGGTAGTTAGAGCAACGTGATTTTTTTCGTTCTTTTTCGTTGCTTTTGTCACGTGGTCCTGACGTCGACGAAGGCAGCAGTCAGCACGTCAGAGATGAAACTCTTTATTTGGCCGAACTTGTGGCCGGGAAACTGAAAGTCAAACTACAGCAATACACTGATAGCGGCGAACAGAGCGTCGACCGTCGATCAACTGCTCATGGCTGGGATGCGCCGTCTTTTATACATCGCGCATCAAACTTTCCAGTCTTATCACTGGTTGTCGCGCAAGCACTGGAATAATGTAGACTATTCGCGTCCTGCGTGCAATCTTAACAAAACGATCTACTACACTCGCGAAGCTTCTCGAACACTGCGGCGCGGTCAGCGTCGAGCGTTGATAACCGCCCTTGCTGGTCAACTCAGAATACATCAAAATAAAAGAAGAAGCGGGCGTGGCATTGCCCCTTTCTGAAAAGGCATCGTCCCGATGCTTGCGACAGAACATAGCAGGGGAAAAAAAAGAAAAAAAAGGAACAAGTGCATACACAAATGAATTACAATAACAAAGGAAAAAGTAGAGTCCTCGGGTTTGCTAACGCGCAAAAAGCCGGCTAAAGGCGCACGACATGGACGACATCAGGTCGTGCGCGGCGTCGCTGGGAGCTCGTAATGCCGTCCGGGACGACCTCGTAGTCAAGAGCTCCAAGACGTCGAAGCACCTTGTATGGCCCGATGTATCGCCGAAGAAGTTTTTCACTGAGCCCACGTCGGCGTATTGGCGTCCATACCCATACACGGTCACCGGGTCGGTATTCCATGTGGCGTCGTCGAAGGTTGTAGCGGCGGCTGTCAGTCGTCTGCTGGTTCTTGATCCGTAGGCGGGCGAGCTGTCGTGCTTCTTCGGCGCGCTGTAGGTAGGTGGTCACGTCGATGTTTTCCTCGTCGGTCACGTTTGGTAACATGGCGTCGAGTGTCGTTGCCAGGCTCCGTCCGTAGACCAACTTCGGGGCGTAGCCAGAAATTTTTTTCGGGGGGGGGGGGGGTTCTACCATACTTTATGTATGTTCGTGCGTGCGTTTGTATGTGCGCGTGTATATGTACGCCAGCAAAATTGAAAAATTTCGGGGGGGGGGGGGGGTTGACCCCCCCCCCCTTGGCTACGCCCCTGACCAACTTGTATGGCGTCATCAGCGTCGTTTCCTGTACGGCCGTGTTGTACGCGAAGGTCACGTACGGAAGGATGGCGTCCCACGTCTTGTGTTCGACGTCGACGTACTACATGGCCAGCATGTCGGCGATGGTCTTATTTAGACGATCGGTGAGGCCGTTGGTCTGTGGGTGGTCTTGCGTGGCTGATTCCAAGATCGCCTGAGTTAGGTCAGCCGTAAACGCCGCACCTCTGTCGGTGATGAGAACTTCTGGGGCGCCGTGTCGAAGGACGATACTCTCAACGAAGAACTTCTCTACCTCCGCGGCACTGCCTTTGGGCAGGGCTTTTGTTTTGGCATAGCGGGTGACGTAGTCGGTAGCCACGATGATCCATTTATTTCCGCAAGTCGATGTTGGGAACGGCCCCAGGAGGTCCATCCCGATCTGCTGGAATGGTCGCCGAGGAGGCTCGATCGGCTGAAGGAAGCCTGCTGGTCTTGTGGGCGGTGTCTTCCGTCGCTGACAGTCTCGGCACGTCCTTACGTAGTGAGTGAATTCGGCGGCAAGGCGCGACCAGTAGTACTTTTGCTGTACTCGTGCGAGCGTGCGAGAAAGTCTGAGGTGTCCACCCGTCGGGTCGTCGAGCAGGGCATGCAGAATTTCTGGTCGCAGTCCCGAAGGTACAACGATAATGTAGCTGGCTCCTGGCCGGAGAGAATTCTTCTTTACGAAGACGTCGTTTTTCAAGGAAAATGATGCCAATCCTCGCCTGAATACTTTTGGGACAACGATGGTCCTTCCCTCCAGGTATTCCACTAGACCCTTCAGTTCCGGGTCGGCTCGCTGTCGTTCGGCGATGTCGTCGGCACTTATGGCTCCCAAGAAGCTGTCATCATCCTGGTCGTCGGGCGGTGGTGGGTCGACGGGGGCACGAGACAAGCAGTCAGCGTCGGAGTGTTTCCTTCCGGACTTGTACACGACAGTAATGTCAAATTCTTGAAGTCTTAGGTTCCGCCGTGCCAGGCGACCTGAAGGGTCCTTAACGTTAGCTAGCCAACACAAGGCGTGATGGTCGCTCACAACTTTGAAGGGCCTGCCGTAGAGGTAGGGCCGAAACTTTGACGTAGCCCAGATGATGGCGAGGCACTCCTTTTTTGTTGTGGAATAGTTGACCTCCGCTTTAGACAGCGACCGGCTAGCATAACTGATAACCTTTCCAGTCCGCCCGTCCGCTGCGGAAGAAATTCTCGACGCGAATTTCTTCAGAACGCAAATATTCCGTAGAAGGTATAATACATGCGCTGATGTTCAAGGCTTATGGAAATGTGCTTTAAGTTCAGATTGCAGTGAGTGTACTGATGCTTATATCGCTGTATATAATATCCGTACATCTTTGTGAAGGTGGTCAACGAAATGGCTTAATGTACTCTGAATATGCTCGATAATCGAATGCACTAATGTTTATTGCACGTAATATTATAACGCCCTGAAGTGCATTACAGAACCTTCGCTACTGTCGGTGTAAGAAATGCAACGAGCTAATGGTCTCTTGGAATGCGAATAGCAAGCATCGGACTATACGAGGCTTAGAAAGTAATGTTCTTTTCCAACCGCGTCATGCGAGCAGGTGTTTCTTTTCGCTGGTAATTTCAAGATCATACGCACTTGCTAACATCTGCGCGCAATCACCAAGGTTCTAGAATCAACCGGTAAATGCGGCGTTTGGATGGGGCTTCTTCAAATTCTTGATGAGGAAACGCTCAGCGCACTAGACGCTGGCAGTTATTCAGCTTGGTTATTGCAGTCTTGGAGATGGTTCTGTGGTTGAACATTCGTAACGATGCATTCTAGGAAACGCAGTAGAAGGGAACGTCTGCATAAGATATAACGAAACTTGTTAACGAGCAGCAATAATGAAGTACGACAAAGATACTAGCGCGCACACTTAATGCAGACAAGTTTCCTACCTGCGCCGGTTTGAGTATGCACTCAAAAAGATACTCAGCGCGACAAAAGCTCATTTTACTCCCCACCAACTGGTCACTGTAAGAATTTAAGAGATAAGGACGACGAAAACAACGCACGATCGACGGTTGCGTCAGTGAGGATACATTAGAAGCCCACGATAGCTTGGCGCAGCCGATGGGCGAATCCGAAGCTTAAGGATAAAGCGATGGTAGCGCTGCCAAATTTTCAGCCTTGTAGTTTCACTCACCATACTTGCCGCGACCTCCATTGGGCTCACCATCTCATTTCAGCATCATCATGTTCTTCTTCTTAATCATCATCATCCTGACTACGCCCACTGCAAGGCAAAGGCCTCTCCCATGTTTCGACAATCAACCCGGTCCTGCGCTTCCTGCGGCCACTTTTTCCCCGCAAACTTCTTAATCTCATTTGCCCACCTAACTTCTTGCCTCCCCCTTCGTGCGCTTGGCTTCGTCTGGAATCCAGCCTATTACTGCTAATGACCAGCGATTACCTTGCCTTCGTGTTACATGCCCTGCCATGCTTATTTCCTTTTCTTGATTTCGACTGAGGTGTCCTTAAAACCCGTTTGTTCCCTGACCCACTCTGCTCTATTCATGTCCCTTAAGGTACCACCTATCAGTTTCCTTTCCATGGCTTGTTGCGCCGTCCTCAATTTAAGTTGTACCCTCTTCGTAAGCCTCCAGTATACACAAATTCAGTATACTGTAACATAAAAATATCTAAAGCACGAGTCGAAAGGGGCGCTTCTATAGTTACGCACTATGGCCCAAGTCTGTAGGTCGCGCACTGCGGAGCCTGTGACCGACTTAGTCCCGTGGAATGGAGCTGTCTTTAATTATAAACGAGACACCACGACGTGAAAGCATGTGAAAGCGCGAAACCAGTGCTCTCGAAAAATGAGTCTCCCATGCTCCTCTGCACCCCCCCCCGCCCCCCCCCCCCACACACAAAAAGAGGGGCCAACGAAGGAGAAACACAAGAGGAAAATTTAATCATGAGATGACGGAGGGAGGACCCATTAAGCGGAAAACCCATCTAAAGGAAAATGCCTTATAGTACCAGCAACGAGAGACTTCCTTTCGCAACCACATTTTTATGCAGACTTTACGGTGGAAGAGATCGCTGTAATGAGCGAAGTGCGGGGAAGTCGGGACGCTGTAGAACTGGAGGCATTGATTTATCTTTTTGGTGGGGCAGACGTATGCAAAAGATACGGCGTTCTTCTCTTCCATAGCAATACTCTTGATTAGCTCGTTTCGTAATATCATGTGGGCTAGCAAAGGTCTTTTCACCTACTTTTTCAAAAGACGCTTTCAGTTCCACGGCGTAGATATCTTAAGGTTACAGAACTAAATGCCTCCATCTGCACTCGTCGTCTGTTGCCTTTGGGATTTATCGACGCTGTGTTGTGCAACGTTGGTGTTGTGCAACTAGAGTGGTACGTACTAAAACACAGAAAAATTCGGAAGGCACCCCCAATTCCTGACCTTAGATGTCTGGTAGCGGCCATCGCATGTAGGAATATGTGTGTCATGGTGTATTCCTTGGGTTAACCGTGTTTCGCGCGCTGGCGAAGTGCATCTCAGAGGCCACATAGAAAGAAGCGCGTGGTTGAGATCTACTCCGCCTTCATGTGCGTGCCTCCGTGTCGGAGGCACGGAGGCGCGCACATGAAGGCTCTCTAAGCTGCTCACGATCTTTCAGTGAACTCGATAGATTTTCATTAATTACCCTGACAGTTAACAGGTAACGTTATGGTTCGATATCACGTGTATCCAATATAACTCTTAACTTCTACCAAAAGCACCAATTTATATTTTTTAGAAGACTTTTTCTGAATATTCCGAAAACCAAAAGTAAGTGCTCGGCCGGAAGTGCTTGGAAGAGAAAAAAAAAGGAGGGCCGCATGGTGCTAGTGCCAGTAAAAATGGAAATAAATTGAGTATGCTGTCATTAATAGCTGCAGGATTCTTAACACTGCGCGTTTGAGTATGATTGCGTGTAGCAGTGATTGTACATATGGGCTAGCGATGGCACACTTTTTTACCGTCTTTTTTAAATTATTGATAATATTGCGCAGGACAGATGCATTTATTGATGAGTGTAGCTAAGCTTAGGCTACTCGGACTGTGTTCTATCTGCACGCGGGTGCGACACTTATAGAGTAACATGCAAAGTAACTGTTTCTGAGTAGGAGAAACAGCCCCCTGGCGGCTATCAGGAGCTTCTTGACGCTGGTGTGATTAGTACCTCCAGTGACGTTCTAGCCGTCGCTACCGAATAGTGCGCGGGGCGGGACCAATGGACACAACATTAAATAATTTGATAATTTGTGCGTGAGAATCAGGAACAAAATCGCATTTAGCACATTGATTGTCACAACATGGTCTGCATGGTGATGACGGGAATTCGAACGCTGTTGCTATAATACACACAACGACAGCATCTCTGGGCTTTGTTTCAGTGCAATAAATGACCGCGCCGTAACGGCCATAAATAAGAAGTTTCTTTACACATTGCCACGGTAGCAGACAATACAGGCGTGGACGCATAGAGTGCTCGCACGTTTTGTCTAACCAACGTGCCTGCACTAAATTTACTCTTTACTTTATGTTCCTGTTGTTAACAAGATTTCCAGGAATTCCCAACGGTACGTTTGACAACGAATGATCTTAAGGACATAGTTGCTTTATTGTTGATTGGAAAACTTCAGCAATAGCTGGCATCAATCGCTTAGGCTTCTGACTGCAGTACTACTGACTACAGTGATATTACGCAGGCCGTTCCGTACGCGCATTATTTCTTTGTACATGCTTCTACAGAAGCGTAGAACGCTTGCAAACGCTTGCAAACGCTTGCAAACGCTTGCAAACGCATGGACCACGCCAACATGCCATTAAAGGAGCTAATAATTTCGCTGGCAAAAGCGCTACAAACTGTTCAAAAGGAAAACAGGTAGTTGTACTTGTGAGGTGTTCGCGATACTCCCAAAAGAAAACATTTTGGCTGTCTCAAAGTTAGCAAAGATCAATTCAACAGCGCTTCTGTGGAGTTTGATATAGCGCCCCTTACGAAGGTCCGGGAAGCAACTGCATAAGATATATAGTCACACGTAACAGAACCTCTTTGAATCTTGAAGACAAGCCACCATGTAAGTCATGGAATTAGAGATACCTGTAGTACCTATATCACAGTGTGCATTTACCCGTGCCGTCCTGCAGTATTTGGAAGTCAAGCGCAGATCACCGAATCTATTTCGGCTGCAGTGCGATGGCTGCTTGCCTAACTAGAGGCTGTATATTTTCTCTTTATTTCGTCTTTCCGAAACTTGGAGGAAATGCCTCAAAGGCATGCCGATGCTTCGGCGTTTCTTTGAAGAGAAGGGCAACTTGTACCGAGCGACAATCGAGGAATGCTTAATCTGATTCTGACTTTTCGGGACTTCCGCAGTCTCTGAGAGAAATGGAGTCGAACTGGTGAGCTCTAACTCTTACAGCTGAAAGGCTGGGACTTTGACGCATTACCGTTCCTACATAGAAGAAGTGAAAGCAAAAAGTCCAGAAAGACTTCCTTGCTTTCTTCGAGGAGTGATCTATAAATGCCTTTACTCCTTCCACTTCACCTCGTATCAGAAGTTCAACAGGCTAGTTCGTCTCCTTGGATTAGATATCAAAGCCTGGGAGAAGCGGCTTGTTTTCAACGACGCCTTCCTCCTTAGCAGTCAATGTACTGTGGCTCAGCTATTTTAAGGCATCTGTCTGAAATACTCTCTGATGACAGTGAAGCTTAAAAACGCTGTTGTCAGGGGAACACGAGCATTATAGTTCACGCTTTGTTGCGAGAGTTCGAAAAAAAAACGTGAATATTAAAGAACACTTTGCGCTCATCGTTACTTCCTTTATAAAACATGAGAGGGCATGGTCTGCGGTCGTACTCGTTTTGACTGCGCTTCTACTTTGTGTGAATGATCGCAGAGCGCGCTTCGTTTATGACTAATAATATTTTTGAAGATCTTGCTCTTTTTCGACTTCTAAAGCACACTAAATATAAAAATATGGCGTAGTGGGTACTTGGCAATATTACTTGAAGTAGGCGCCCTAGGAGGGTTAAACAATGACATTGTCGCGCGCGCAGATGTTCCTTTCCACACGGCGCGGTTCATGTGTCCTGCGAGAAGCGACTTAAGCGTCATCCAGTTTTTCTTCCCAAATCGCGAACTTCACAAACACTGGACAAAAAACAAACAAACACTGGCATCGTTAGACCTTACTTTGTTTCAAATTTCTCGGCTAACAGATATCAAACTGATGTTAAGAACTGGCACCACAAAGAAGAGACGAGCCATCTTGCTGGAAGTGCACTTCCAGTAAGATGGCTCGTCTTAAAACATTTAAACAGAGGATGTTGATTACGTACGTCCTTTCAGAATGTGGCTATAGCAGTAACGCTTAAGAGAACGTATTCTTGGGACTAGATGGTTCATTATGGCAGGTTTTTTACCCCTTTGTTCTTTTTTAAAGCACGCACCTTAGCCAGAATCAAACGGTTTTATGCTAGCTTCTTTCGTAAAAGCGAGTGATTTTTTAGTATAACATCGCAATACCGTGTTTCTGTGCCTCGGCTCCGCAAATTTAGCAAATACCTTCTCTAAAGCACGCGCGGACCTAATGCAATTATCTTGTTATATGAAAGCGCTGCCAAGAAGTACGCGCAGCGGCCGCTACGCCAGTGTTCAGCGTGTGGCGGTGTATATTTGGGCTTTGCCGATGCTCGGTCACGCTTCGTGCCTCTTCTTCCGCTTCCGCTTCCAATGTTTGACCCGCAACCACCTCCTGTTTCCGTTTCCGCCAACGTCGAGTGACTTCAACGTGACTGGCCTGCTGTTTCGTCGGTCAACTAGTTTAAGCGCAAAGAGCTATAGCTCCAATTTTTCAGTTTGCGCCACAGTTTTCTTTCCTGAAAATATTTTTCGTAATGACGCATTTTTGTGAGTTTTTTTTGCTAGTAATCGTGCTGCAGGTAATGCGGCTGCACTTGACGTTCCTCGTTTGCAGAACTGCTTCTGCGAGGTATAGGAACTCTCTGTGCAATGGGTGTTACACGTACGCGGCCAACGCCTCAGAAACTATCCACTACGAGCTCGCATATTTGAATATTGTCACGAAGACCGACTGAATCTACGTGTCATTACGTTCTCTCGTTATATTCAAAGCTATAGCGTGCTTCTCAGCAGCAACAAGGCATGCACTTTCTAGGTTAAAGCTTTTATAACACATCGGTAGATGTCCATTTTTGTAGGTTCAATTTGAAATCAATGTCCACACACGCTAGAAAACTGAGTAGCCAAAATGTTCTACCAAGCATTGTGTTCCAGCAGAACATTTTGCCGCAGAACGCTAAGCATGGTAGTTTAAGAACGACGCTGAAACGGTATGGAAGGCACAGACCACAAACGACTGTCACCTTATTTAGGCGAAAGCCATAGATGCCCCGTCAAACACAAAAATTGACCGTTGGTGTAGGCGGCGTTGTCGTCAACGCGAGTGATGCAAGTCACATGATGACTTCACCGTATGACGTCATGTCATCATGATGGTACAGATCGGCAAAATATGTGACATCCTAATTACGCCATCATGGCGTCACTAGGGCGTCACATAAAGTGACGCCGCATGGTTATGTCATCACATGACATTGTCACTTGGTCAAAGGGGGGTCGATCACGGAGGCTATGTAAAACCAGGTGACGCGTAGAAAGCTTACAATGCCTCCGATCTTGGAGGCAGTGCAAAACAGCGTTAGGTCAGAAAGCTTTCGGAGGGGGTGGGGAGGAATAATATATCGACTGAGAAGAAAATGAAGAAGATGGTTTTCACCTTTGGAGTCTCCTTAGGCGAATGCACAAGGGACCCTGTGAGTTTTTTGTTTCGATCACAATGGTGCGAATTGTTGCGAAGCATAACGCAGAGCTGTGCTTGTGAGCAGGGGCGTAGCCAGAAATTTTTTTCGGGGGGGGGGGGTTCAACCATACTTTTTGTATGTTCGTGCGTGCGTTTGTATGTGTGCGTGCCTATATACGCAAGCAAAACTGAAAAATTTCGGGGGGGCGTTTGAACTTCCCCAACCACCCCCCCCCCCTTGGCTACGCCCCTGCTTGTGAGCGCAGTTATTGACTTTCGCAAGACGCTTGCACAACTTTGAGCTGGACTCATGCTACGGTAAAGCCGTTTATGCAGCGCGAACACTGCACACGAACTGTCCCACTCCATATTTCCTTCCCTCGGCTTTCATAAACGATTTCTTAGTACACATATATCTTATATTCTATTTCTTGCGCGTCATCCTCTTTTTCTCCCCTCTTCGTCACCGCAGCAGACATCAAGCAAATAAAACCAACTGTTTCTCTCCACTGCACTGAGTCTAGCAGTTGGCCGCTTTATTTACGACCTCTGTCGTAAACGGTTTTTCCACAGTCTCTGTCTACCGATCCGCGGGACTCAAGAAGCGGAACGTCTCTTTAAGTGCTGCTTTAATTCATTTTTCGCTTTCAGAGGAAGATGCGAACAGCCGCACCACCTTGGCTTCAGAGATTTCACTTTTATGTCTTAGTGGTAACGCATTCGCAGCTGTGATCTGTATTCAGCGCGAACTTCTTCGTCGCTTCAAGTGTGTGTGCGCGTTACGAAAGCTCAACGGACTATATAACTAGGCAAATACTGGAAACATCAGTAGAATAAATAAAAGTCAGACAGGAACTTCAGATCTGGGCTTACTAAAAAAATAAGCTTATACGACAAAAACAATCCTTAGCTGCGCTAAAATGGCTGCAGAAGAAGTGGGTGATGCTACATTTGGGACCAATTTTTTATTATTGTTATTATTACTGCTTCGTCTTACGGTTTGTAAAGCCCGTCTGGGGCATTTGACTTTCACCCCGCGCATTTTCAGCGCAGGCAAGAGAGTCACACGAACTTCAGCCTTGGATTTTGTCATTGCTTAGTCACTTGGTAGCGCTTCACATTACATGTTTTTTTTTTGCACTCTGAAGCAAGAACTTTCTCGCTGTATTTAAAATAAGCACTTGTTCCTCCTCCTCCTCCTGTCTTTCTCGTTTCTGTTTAGTCCCTCGTGTTTTATCTTGAACAAGAAGCAAAAAAAACCACTTATGGTGTAGCTCACCTCTGAAGCGCTTCTCGGCCATTGTATTTAATTCAACAGTTAACGCATCGGTCGCCTTCAGCGACGCTTGAATTCTTTGCAGCGAAACTGCTAGACTCTAGTTAGTCGGGATTTTTCATGGCGATGTTCCCCTCACGCACATACGCACACAAAAAAAGAAAAGAAAAATCATGTCTCCATCGAACGACATTGTCCACTGCACAAAAGTACAAACGGCAACTGATGACGTGTGCGTGTTTACTGACGTCACTCGGAAGAGTCCCAATGGCAGCATACGCCGTGCGGAGTGACGTCATTAGACCGGAGGTGTGCGCAGCCGACACTTGTGTTGAACATACATGGCGACGAAATCCATGCGGTAGAGAATAGCAAATCAAAGGACGGTAACGTTTAAGGTCAGTGACGATAATAACGAGATCACGCAGACACAACTCGAACACGGGGACTCTATACAGGCAGCCATTGGCCAAGACCTGGCGTTCATGCGAGGCGTACCAAACAGCGTACACTACGTCATTCTCTATACCAGTTTTCGCGTGCAGTGGAGATTTGTATCAGAGATATTTCTAATCTTTAATAGAAGGAAGTTAGCAATATCTTTCTTCAGTAACTCTTCATAGTGAAAAATGTCACATCTTTTGCGTTTGTTCATTACTTTCAGGTGACTTTTTGTGTAAATTCAATAGCCTGTCACTCACGGTTCCTCCAGTGACTGTTTTGAATACGAAGAAAAGCCGGTTTTGCTCTCCTCAAAGGATGAACTCGTTCTTCTACTATTTCTAAAGCACATGCCATCCGGTTCACCCATTCTAGCACTCGGCCAACATCACTGTTTTTTCAGCCTTTGCAAACACGACCCACTTCTCTAGTAGTCGTATTCCTATCTATTCACTTTTCACCAGAAAACTCTGAAATTCGACTTGGAGGCAGCCAAATATCTAATTGTAGTGCGCTTCTCCTATAAGCTCCAGGGTGTGGCTGCTCGATGGCACGTCTTTCGAAAAAAAAAACACGGTTGATCCCTCCGTCATAGGAATCGGAATAACACGAAAGTAAAGCGTGCCCTTACAGAAGTAACTGAATGTCTACTGTACATTGATATAAGAGAGTTTGCACAATGTATATTGATGTCTGGCAGCTATAGCACCGTTTAACGTGGATGTCCCACTTTGATGATAGATAGTACATCTTCATCCCGACGACTAACGCCCCTGCTAAATGATTAAACAAACCCTTGTGGTAGCTGTAGTAGTTAACGGTGGAAGCGTAGTCAGAGAACTAGGTGTGATAGCCAGAATAGCGTCGCATATTGGACGCAGAATTTGGTCGCCATCCCGCGGAATGTTAAAATGTGACTGAAAACCACGGCCGGACTAGAGGGAAACGCAAAACGCGTCGTGCCGCCCCGGTAGCCCGGCCGCGATTTTTCTAGGAGCGAGCGCGTGAGCGGGGAACGCGGTGTTACAGCCAGGTGAGGCAGGCGCGCGTCGCAGAGCTATGAGAGAGGCCGACGCTTTTACGACGCTTGGCTAAGGTCGCCACCTCACGATGTGTTAAGGCATTGACAAAATTGAACTTCTATTGAAAACGCGCGGCACACCGCCGGCTAATCTCGGAGGCCATGCCACAGTAATGACGAATTACTTTACCGCTCCCAGAGGGCAACACCACCCCGCCGACCAGGAGAGTGGTAGATATAAAAGGCGAGTTTGTAAAGCCTCTAGAGTCTGTGACCGTGGCGCAGTGAATAGCGTGCCCGGCATCTGTTGTTGCGGACCGAGCGGTCGTAGGTTCGATGCCCGTTGACGGAACATTTTTCTTTGCCATCTGATCGTGTATATTTTTTCGTCCTCCTTTCCGTGACGGAAATACGTCACTGAAGTCTTGGTGGACCCCGGCATAAAACAATTTCGTGTTAAAAAAGACGGCAATCGACTTCCGAGCCAAGTCTCGCACGCACACTGAGTGCCCCCATCTATATTTTCGGTGTTTTTCTTCAACTGTGTTTTTTTTTCTCCGGCTGTCTGTCGAACCGAGCCGCCCTATTTTCCGATGTCGAAAAGAGCCCTGAGTACTGAGGCAGAACTAAATTGCCACGAAGGCCAAATTTACCCGGTAACCTCCCGCCAAGCGCAAGCAAACGAGAAGACTGCGGACTTACCAAACGTGATTGTGTTGACGCGTTTTACCGAACAGTAACGCACATGACTTTGGAGCTGAGAATCACTCCACATTCCTGTCCAAATACCCACTTATCCTTTCTTTCTTTCTTTCTTTCTTCTCTTTCTTTCTTTCTTTCTTTCTTTCTTTCTTTCTTTCTTTCTTTCTTTCTTTCTTTCTTTCTTTCTTTCTTTCTTTCTTTCTTTCTTTCTTTCTTTCTTTCTTTCTTTCTTTCTTTCTTTCTTTCTTTCTTTCTTTCTTTCTTTCTTTCTTTCTACATGTCCTAATGCTAATAATATCATAATAATAGCCCTCTGCACTCCTGCTAAGCACAACTTTGCGATCAATGGAATATACCTGCTATGGCTGAATGAGCTCTCTCGAACGTGATCCCTGCTGTAAGAATGGACAAATGCCTGTTTGAACGCCGTACCAGAAGTTCAATTTAACCCTTATTACGTCATCCGTCGCGCGGCACCGGTGCCTTACGTGCACTAGCCATCTCTTTCCACTGTGGCACGAAACGCGTGGTGCCAAACCAGACTACTTCGCGTAGCAGTACATGATGAATGCAAATAGCGCGAAAAAACGTAAGACAAGACGAAGAAGGCTACGGCACAAGCGCATACTAAAACTGAACTTTTGTTAGAAAGACGAAAATATATAGGCAGCCCAAACCACATGTTCACCACGAACACAAGCGAAAACCTTAGATGTGCGCATCCAGGTATGTTATCTCTGCCTTAGTTAACGCAAGGGAAGGCTTTGCCACACAGTCTTCTCCAGCCTTCAAAATGAAAAAAAGCCTCAACTAGCTCACGTGCCGTCTGGCCCCTATGACGTGCGAGCACTTTCGCATCAGACAAACGAGGAGTACACCTACACTCACGGCAGTGCAGGGCCAAATTAGACGACGGCTGCCCATTCAAAGATCGACGGTTGGCATTCATTTGGCATTCATCATGAATTACCAACTCGCCCAACAATCAATCCTTCTAAGTAGCAGTACATATGCAGAAGCTCAGGCGCCGTAGCTTTCCCTTCGTTGCCGAGAAAACTCCCCGAGTCCGTACCCCGAGTATAGCTGGATATTTTCGGAGGGGAATATTCTTGGAGCCTCGTTACATTTTCTTTTTCTTTCCTTTGTCCGTCGGGAATTGAAAGCGGTGAGAAAAGGCAGTGAAGTGTTTCCACGTCAAGGCCAATATTTCAAGCCTACCTTTTTACTGTAAAACATGTCATTGGTTGTCGCTGTATGCTTTTTTTTTACATTCTTTTGTGTGTACATCCTGTGTCTATGGGTTATACGGGAAGTAATGTAAATTATTGCCCTTCCTTTTACTGTCATGCTTTCTCAGTAAATCGAGCATTTTTCCTAATACCATGGCTGCCCGTTAACGGTGCGATCGCAAATCGACATTCGAAATCGTTTTATATCACGAACATTGCGGATTTGATGTATTGAAGCGTTAATGAAAATGAGACATAGAACATAAGCATCTCAAGAACGTAGTAATATTCTAGAAAAACTTAGAAGACGCCTGAAGTAGGCTCACAAGAGTGGAACCCGATAGCCTTATTGGGTCCTGTTCTATTCTCCTGTCAGTGGACACCTAAACCATGCCGTGAAGGACGGCACAGCTGAGTGCGTGACATCGGCCTTTCGAAGCACTTTCTTTACAATTAAGAATTGTTAATTCGCGAAAAAACCTTATTGCATAAGTGCTTGTGAGTACAGTTTATTTCTAGTCAACTAACTACACTTTCACCATTGTGTTTAGTGACTTACACATGTGCTCCTGCAGTCTTGCAATCGCGAGAATGATAGTGGGGGCACTCTGATTTCAGTGCCAAGTCTTCTCAGGCGCAAGCACCTTGCTCGGGCACCATCCCCGTCTGATTCCAACGTAATTAATGTTAACGTCCGTGTATGCTGCGTGGTTCAAGTATCGAGAGACAAGCTGAGTTACAGGCAAATCTGTGTCATTTATAACCGAAACGCCAGCACTTCTTCCTGTGCTTAGCTAAAAAGTACTGCTTGCGGGACTCAGCAAAAGTGTGACATATTGCGTTGTCTTTCCTCAGCATTACGGAAACCTTGCGCTCGCGATGCTGATGGTCGTGGCCGATAAATGGAGAAATCCTTGGCGCAGCAAATCACCCATATTGCAGTCTGCGTGTTCTGGAAGTGGCAAGAGGAACGGGGGTTGCGACCCCGAAATGATCGCACGAGAGAAATTGGACACGTTCTTTCCCCTAATTGGCGCTTGCCATGCACGCGTGTATAACTTTTATTTTTTCTCTGCGTGCAATGGATGTTAAGCTGAAGCACGGAGACAAATCACAGCCTATAACTGCCGAATTCTTCGCGCGCCAACCTTAAAGTGGGAATTTATATGAGCGTTAATGGGGAAAACACGGTACGGTATAAATCAGGAAGGGAAAAGCGGGAAGAGAACCGCCATACTGATGAATCGCTTTGATCTTTCTTTGTCCTGCTCGTGATTGCCGCTATTGTCGTCATTCTTTTTTTTTTCAGTTCCCGAAGGATAGAAGGATATTTATACCACTTTCAACAAACCTGAGCTGCGAGACACTGTCCTTACTTTCAACTTGCTTTGAAGGATTGATATAACAGGATGACTGTCATGTTTTGTTACTTTGGACGTTTCGTTGTGCAGCTTTATCTCTTAGCACAATGGGAATTGGTATTAACGTCTTCGAGGATCCTACATTTCGGGTTCCAGCAAAGGCTTTTCGGCACACAGAAAAGAACAAACGTAAATATCAACGCAACTGCGTGGCAAGAAGGAAGAAGGTGGAAAGAAGAAGCAAGAAGAAAAAGAAGAAACAAGCTCCAACGAACGCAAAGACAAGACACAAACTACAATCAGATAAATGGGAACCGAAAAACTGTGCATAGCTCCAAAATAAAACAGGGAAAAGAAGCATCCTTCTTTTCGTAGCAGAAAGAGCGTCCTCTCTTCCACGTGCTTATTCCTTGGACATGTTATCCTTTCTTTTTTTCTCACCTACGGCCTGTACATGCATTCATTCCGGAAATGCCGCCCCTCCGAAGTGCTACACGTTCTACCTTTCGTATTCTGCGTTTTCCACAATGTTCAACGTTCAGCCGCAGAAAAGAGACGGATGAAAATGTCGCGCCGTTTCGAACGGCGCTCTAAGGCAGCCCACGACAGCCATCGATGTTTCGTCCGCCCCGTCCGTAACCACCGACGCTTTCTATGCCGAGCCTGCGCCGTTGTTCATCTCTTTTGAAGCAACCGTCACCTGCTACTTTTCCTTTTTTCCTTCCTTACTCAAACTTTCCAGCGCTGCTGTTATCACATTGATTCGCCTTTTATCTGTGAAACGTTCTGTCACCAGCAGCACCAGCGGACAGGGTTTTGGGTTCTTTTCTGTTTTTTAGTTTAAAAATGTCTCCCGCGAATATTCTCGGACACTTTTTTATTGCTTTCTTCTTGTTTCTCAGTCTTTTTTTTTTGTCGTGATCGTAACTTTCTTGTTTTCGAATTTGCCACGACAACATTGCGAGATCGTCAAAAAGCAGTAGGAAACCGTCTAGACAGCATTCGGCACTTCTAAAGGACGAAGAGGAAATTGTTAGGAAGCGAAAGGATCTTCCAGTAATGACGTTCTTTTGTCGCTGAAAAAGGATCGTGCATCACAAAGTAAAAAAGAGAAAATAGGTACAGGAGATGGCGACGTTCAGATGCAGGACGATTTCAAAAAACAGAGTTTCTTCGCTCGCGGCAATCGATCTGTGGAAAGGCGCCAAGGAACAACGTTTAGGTGCGTCCAGCATGTTATGTGCATTCGTCTACTTCTTCACTTAGATTTTCCGCATTGCGTTTCTGTGGCTTCATAGATTGCAGCCGCGTGCATGCTTCAATAATGCATTTCATCCGACATAGCGTGCTGAGTATCTGTTTTGTGGAGATAACAAATGAGGCATAGATTTGCTCCGAGAGCGTGTATATCCTCACAGAGTATTGAGTGAGATGTGCGTTTTTTAACGTTCTTTTTCCTGCGTACACACACACACACACGCACGCACGCGCACACACACACGCACACACACACGCGTGCGCGCGCGCGCGCACACACACACACACACACACACACACACACACACACACACACACACACACACACACACACACACACACACACACGCTGTAGCACACAATGTAGCGCATGATGGCCTTAGCGTAGTCGTGGATGTGGTCTCACACACATTGTCTATTGGTGATCGTTATATTTTAAAAAATCAGTTTATTCCTTTCTGGAATAAAGACGAGTCTCTAGAATAAGTAGCGGACGAAGATGGCTCTTCTAGGCTGGATTGCTTACGTGATCCTAGAGGCTAATGCACCTTCCCTGTTCTAGATATCAACTTCCCAACATTCTGCGGCACATGTCGTGCATTCCCATATCAAGCACAGCCAAACACAACAGGTGGAATGAAAATGTACTGCAGCCAGTACATACAGAGATGAGAAAGAGAAGAAGATCAAAAGAAGAGTAAAGGAGATCAATGAAACGTGTATTCGGTCTGCTAACCTTATCCTGCAATATGACTGCAGTTTGATTTCTTTTTACTCGGGGCTTACGCGGAAAGAGCTTTATTTTTCTTGAAACACAAGAATTTACCTGACGTGTCAACGATGAATTCCTTATTTTGTGGTAGAAGAGAAAAGAAAGTTGACGAGACGCTTACTGTGAAGAACAGAAAGAGCAGGCCTCAAACTATTGCAGTGGTTAGGTTAGTAGATTTAGATGTTTTCTGCGAGTGTGTTAACTTGACAATATGAGCTGGCGATTTATCTAATAGTTAAAGGTAAATTTGTTACAGTATGCAAACATATAGACTCAGGTGAGGCAGCAGCTTGTCTAACGTGCAGCCGTATATTTACATTATTTTCTTTCCACAAAATACAGCACTTTCGCGCGACGATAACGTGACTACATTGCAAAGCATTAGGCATTCGGAAGGAAACGGAAACTGCATCGACGTTCGTTCTTGCGCTGCTCCCCTGTTCGGGAAATGCGCATTGATAGCGAAAAGAGAGAGAGAGAGATAATAAAACGAGAGTAAGGCAGGGAGGTTAACCAGAATTGTAGCATCCGGTTTGCTACCCTACACTAAGGGGAGGGGGAAAGGCAGAGAAAGATGGAAAGGAAAGCGGAGAGAAGAGCAGGCGCGCGAATAAAACAAATATAAAAGAAAGGAAGAGCGGGAGTACTAAAGCCTATTCAATAGGCCAGTGGCAGGCAAAAAGTTCAATAACGCCTTAAATGATTTTCGCTGTGCAGACAGTTCGGGTCAGCATTCCAGCACTGTCTGTTCCGACAGGTGTCTGTGTCAAGGCGGGCCAATACAGCAGCTAGAGACAGTCTGTGCGAGCTGTAGCGAGGGCATCGACAAAGAACGTGGTCTATCGTTTCTTCGCAGTCACACTGGCTGCAAGCAGCACTATATGCCATGTCGATTAGGAAGGCAAACGATTGGTTGAAAGCAACACCAAGCCACAGTCGACGAAGCACCGTTGCCTCGAGTCGAGAGAGTCCGGACGGAGGCCGAAGTCGACGACACGGGAACAGTCTATGCAGTCGTGTGTGCTGTAAAATTGGTGTGTTCCACAAGGATTTTATGTCTTCATTGGCAATCTCTCGAATTTTCATCGCAGCATCCGTTCTTGATAACGGGATGGATTCTTGTACGCCGTCTTCGTGTGCAGTTCGAGCAGCAGCGTCGGCATGTTCGTTGCCCAATATGCCGCAGTGACTTGGAAGCCACTGGATGGTGATGTCATGTCCTTGCACGAAGAGGTGATGGAGCAGCTCTCTAATTTCCAACACTAGTGCTCGTTAGGCACACGGCGTAAGGCGTATATCAGGCACTGTAGAGCTGCCCTGGGAGTCCGTGAACACGCTCCATTTCTGGGTGGTTGGTCATGAATTACTCTAAGTGCGCTACGCAGAGCAGCCAGTTCCGCAGCTGTCGATGTAGTTGGTGGGATAGACTAATCTTCACGGTGGTGTTCTTGCAGGAAAGATCACTGACCTGTAGACCCAACAACGGTGGTTGAGGCGTCTTGTATA
>NC_051178.1:224904805-224989348 GCF_013339695.2 Rhipicephalus sanguineus
AAGTACACCTTCAAGGTGAAAAAGTTCCAGCGGTCTCTTTTTTTTTATGCACATAAAAATTTACTGTGACGACCTCGAAATCGACTTTTTTTAATTGACGAGTCCACTGGATATAACAAAACCAACAAATTACCTTTTCATTCTATTGAACAGTATTCCTCAAGTTCAGCATTGCACATCGTATGCTATCGACATTACAAGAAAACCGAGGTATAAAAGAATGTGATGTCTAGTACTAAAAACATTTAGTTGGCTACGCACGCGCTCTGCAGCGAAATCTAAAAGCCGTTCTGCACCATTAATCTATCAGAAAACTGGTATAGCAAACTCGTGCTTTGATGAATAGATGCCTGGTTTCCACAGGACTGTGCACGTTATTCGACGTTTGCAGCTTGGGTGCGCTGATCTATGTGCCTTATAAACAATGTTTTTCCTAGTGTATTCTGGTGAGCTGGCGCATGACACACATTGAAGTGATGAATGGGGCCTTGGCGTGCCTCTTAGAAATCTGAACTGCTCTTTTACATGAATACTGCTGAAACCGTCAGTTTCGCTGATCACGCAAGCCTAACCTTGCCGCAAGCCCACGAAGTGCTTACAAATAAAGTCATGTTCATAAAACACGTTCTTTTTTGCGGGGAGGGTTCAGACTTTAGTTTAATAGCGCCTACCAGCCTAAATTTCGTGGATAAAGAAACCACGAACGACAGGCGGCACAGGAGCTCACCCACATCATTTTTGATTATTTATTTTTTGCCTGCTTCCCAGCATACGTTTTCCAGCTTTCTCCTTTTATTTCACACATATTTCACTGACAGTCTGTACAAGCGGTATAGCCGCCGATGCTGCAATTCCATCCACATTTGTGCAGCCTGCGACACCTTATCTTCACTGCTGGGCTGTGCCCCGACAAGGCGAGAATGAGGGAGTGCTCTCAACGTCGTCATCGTTTTTGGATTCTCGTCTGCGCCCGGAGATTTGAATTCTCGTGCTCTGGAGGCCAAAACCGCACCTAGCAGCCCCTTCGCTCCCAACCCTCTATTTTTATAGCAAATGCAGAACGCGTATCGCGAAGCGAAAAAAAATACATAAATAAGAAATTAAGATTATAAACAGCTCGGCAGTAGGCAAGCTGTATGCCAGGATGTATGAGAAAGAGAAAAAAAAGAAAGGAAAGCAAGCCAAAGACATGGAAGCTGCGGTCTTGAAGAAATACGCGCGCGATATGAGCACAGCGGCATCGACCTGTCAGCATGGTCGTCTCGTAGGCAACGCTTGGTTTGATATCCTCAGCGCGAACGACGGTGGCTTGCCCCGAGTGTTGACATGTCGTATTGGGGAGATCACCTCACTTGTGCTATAGGCTCCCGCCGACTATTTCGGTAGGGGATCTGAAAGGAAAAATGGGAAGCAGCGAGTTAGGTTTTCTGCGCCTTATTTTCACTGCGCCCCTGCGTCATTATGCATGCCAAAATTTGAAAAAAAAAATGTACTAGGCGAACCGCGACAGCCACCCCTAGGTGCATGGTCGCGTGCGTAGTGCTGATATGCGCAAGGGGAGGAACGAGAGAATACGATGGGGTGCTGCTGCTTATTATGCGCTGTGAGATGCGCACCGCACGCTTCGCCGTCTTAAAATGACGAGGATCTGCATGGCACCCACACGGATATCAACCTGAACAATTTTTTGTACGTTGTTTTTTCTGAGATTTTGCCGGGTTTGCGATAAATGGATTGTAAAGGACCCCATTTTGTTTCTTTCGTTTCACCCACTGCCATGTCTCGTTCCGTTTGACAATATAAAGCTCACGAAAGCGACGTTGTTCGAGGAAGCGAATTGCAAGCATTCGCTGAATTTGAAGCTTTCAGCATGCATACCCAAGGTTCGTGTGACTTCATGTCACATATTTGAACGACGACTGCTAACTCTAGCGTGGTCGGTGGGGACGAGATATTTGTAAGGTGAAGTTTAGCGTAAATAACACATATATGCGTGCAGAAGGAGCGCGTGCAGAAGGAGTGAGAATGTTGTGGGCCATTCCCCATGTTCGTAGTTTCCGAAGCGCGTTTTCTTTTAAACTAGACAAACTGATATATGAAGACCCATGGTGTATTCAAGCTCTTCTATAACGCTGTGCAGTGTTCTTGTTTTCGGTTTTACACGATGCACGAAATACAAGTGACAGTGCAATTTTGGTCCACTCGATAGAGTCACCCGGACATCTCGCAGAAGGTGCGATTTGTGTATTCTTTAACGTTATTTGAAAATGACACTCTTCCGGCATCTACAATATTTAATAAACTTTTTTTAATTCTATCAAGCGAAAAATGGCAAAGTGTCCATGGTTTTTTTTCGTGTTTCAGAAAATAGCACATAAACCTTATTATGGCTTTTATTATTGCTATTTATTAGCTAACGTAAAGAGTTACATTTAGAAACTATATTGCGCTACCTTAGCCTATGCAGAAGAATTGACGTTTGAGCAAGCCTTGAGCAAACCTTGGTAGCGTACCGCGAAAAGAAACACAAAAAAACACGAGCAGGAAGCCATCCTGTGTTACTTCTCGCTCCTGTTTTTCGTATCATACTGCGCTACCCTATAGACCAGGATGCTAAGCCTAAGCACCGCACACACGCCCCGCGAAAGTAATCGATACAAACAAGCGCACCATGTGCTGCTTATTACTCCAGACATACTTGATATGCACTTTTAATTTCAGAAAAAATTAACCGATTAATGTTAAGAAAACAATGTACGAGTCATTCATTGCTATTGCGTCAAGTTACCCCGTAGCGCGATAAAGTCTGAGGGAACTTTGCACGGTTTACTTTCATGCGAACATCCTCGCTCATTTTCTGCTCAATCTCCGCACAATACCTCTTTACCCTTTCTAATACTCTATCGTCTTCTTTGCCTCCACAGACGTAAAACACTTATTACTTGTATATTAAAGAAGCGAGCAAACAACGTTAACGTTTTTCACACGATCAGACGTTACCTTTCTTTCTTTCACTTGATAGTAAACCTTTGGAGTTATACCACGAAATGACGCTGCAGCTACAATGCAATAAAGAAATGGAGGAAAGGCAGAAGAAAGTCAGAAAAAAAGAAAACGAAACAGCGTGAAATCAAAGTTGAAGAGGTCCTAAGTGTGGCTAAAAAAAAAAAACATGGCTGATCCCTCTGTCATAAGAATTGGTATAAAACGAAAGCAAAACGTGTCTTCACAGACGTAGTTGAGCGCTTGTTGTGCATTGTTTCGCCCCGAAGGCGAAGGAATGAATGATATGGCAACAAGTTGTAATGTCACGCGAAGAACAGCAAGCAGCTCGAAACTTGCAACGCGCTGCTCAAGCAGAAAGGACGCACGGAACGAACATACACAGAATGAGCGCGAACTAACAACTGTCACAGCTCGATAGTTAAAGTGCGGTGGTCAAATACAAAGGAGGACCCACGAAACGAACGCCCAAATATACACAGGATTCGTGCGAACTGTCACAGTTGTAACTTATTTGTTTGTGAGCAGCGCGCTCCTTTCGCAAAAGCGGCCGCTGCAGTGAGCGAAGTGACCTTCGTGCTCTCTGTACCTTCAACGCAAACTTGCGGTGACAGCGCAAGACGTACAAGAATAATCGCACGCGCACGAGCGACCACGCTATGTAGTTGCGCATGCTCTTCTCAACGCGTGGGGCGACGACCTTTAAGCACGCCCTTCGAGCTCTTCGCACCATTTCGCTAGTGATAACGAAAACACGCTGATGTACCACCGATCTCTGAGTACCGCCACCGGCAAATGGTGTATATAAATAGCACGCCGTTAGTGTGACAGAGAACGGGCTGTCTATGGCGGAGTGGTTTCGCCCTGCCGCGCTGGGGATCGAGGGGTGGCAAGTTCGACTCCCGGTGACGGAACTTTTTCTTCTAGTTTTTTCTTTGCCATATGTTAGTCTTTATATTTTACAACGTCATATCCGTGACGGAAATGCGTCAGTGGAGCCGTGGTGGACCCCGGCATAAAACACTTTCGTGTTAAAAAGCTGCCGTGGAAGCGCGAGGCTCATAACTTCTTCAATTTAAAGCACCGTTAACCCTAACATTGACAGGTGCAACTGGATCGCTGTAAAACCCGCGAGCTAAGAGCACAAGATGGGGTTTTGCATAATAGAGTGAAATAGCATATTTCATGCAAAAAAATAAATAAAAGGTAACGGTAGGGCAGGAAGGCGAGTGTCAATGTGCTATATTATGACATGAGGGAGTAGGAAAGGTCTTTACAGCAGCATGAAAACACTGCAAGATGCACGTGAGAGGCCGTTGTTTGAAGATGATCACTGATGCGACAAAGAAAAAATAATTTAGATCTTAACTAGCCGCCATTCACCTACGCCAATATAAAGAAGGCCGTGAAAATAAGATGACTTTCGGGTAGGAAATGTATAAAATACCAGTCTGGTTGCTCTTTTTTTGCATTTGCGTTAGCAGCGATGCTGAAAAATACTAGAAAGAGAAAGGAGACGAAATTCAAGCAGGTTAAGAAGGTTGCATTCAGTCTGGATGCTCACAGTCAAGGAGACAAACGCAATTAAATAGATTTATAACGGAATGGTAATAAATATAAATGACCGATATTCCGCTTTTCAGTATGCACCCTTTCCAGAACATTTCGGCTGAATTCAGTAGGAAGTTTTCTGGTTATAACTCGGAAACCCGCCCGTGTGTTATCAACAAACATAGCACCCTTTTCATTTCACGAACGTTTGAAGGACGCGGCTCGTGTGCTAACAGAACGCACCTTCCGACAGCTGCCGATGTTCGACTGCTGGCTGCCTTCGATAACCTGCTCGTCTTACCAATAATCAAACGGCGGCCGTCAGATTTCACTGTCTGCATTTTGCGAGCCACTCCCGTAGTGCAGAATGCGTTGTCGCTGCCGGCCTATCATTGCACTGCCACAACTGCGGCAGTACTGTGCAGTAATCCACCTGCATTTGCACTGTCAAAACGACCATGCACTGATATTTGGCACTATGAGCTCGCAAATAAGTGCATTACGGCATTGAAGATAAACCATTGCCTAATGCTAGACAACCGATTTCACTTTAATTCCTCATAAAGGTCACAGTTTTGTCGCAAGGGCGAAGCAGTGAATGCGAGAGCAACAGAGTGGAATGTTATACGAAGTAAAGCTTGTAGGGTTTTGCGGCTGCATCTAGCCCTGAACCCTTTAGAGATGAGGCCAAGACCCAAAGAGATACATCTTTACTGGTCCAAGCCTTGGCCGCAACTGCCCGCTGCCAGCGGCTGCTAACCGCGGGCCACGAGCGCACCAGCGATCATCATTCTCTTCTACCTACGATCGGCGCGCTCGCGGCCGCCGCTCCCATAAGCTATAGTAGCTATAACTGCTTCAGCATCCGACCTGGCGTAACACAACAGAACGGTGGTGGAAGAAAACACGGCCACTGAAGTGAGCGAAGCGACCTTTGTGCTCTCTATCGTATCAGCGCAAACTGACAGGTGAGAAGAAGAAGATAATGTGACTAACAGCGCAAAAAAAGGACAAGGGACAAGAAAGAAACAGCGCTCGTCTGTGTTTCTTTCTTGTCCCTTTTTGCGCTGTTAGTCACATAATGGATCGCCCAAAGATTTGCTCTCTTAAGAAGATAATGTTTGGCATAGCTTCAACTTGTGCTAGTTCATACGGCATTCTAATGTAGTTGCGCTGAGCAAAATGCACGAAGTCTAAAGAAAAAAGAGGAAAGGACGGGTGGTGCGCGAGATGTAATGTTTAGTTAATGTTTGTAAATTAAAGGTTAGTCAAGAAAAACGAGGAGAGGTCTTCCTGCAAAGTGTTTCTAAGGGGGGGGGGGGGTTAGCATGTAGTACAAAGATATCAACCGTCTGCTAATCTCAGTCAAGTCACACGCAGTGGCGTACCGTGCCCCCCCCCCCCTGAAATTTTTCTTTTTTGCCATGGCGTACAACGCACAAAATGACACTCGACCACATCTGTCTGCCCGGCCCCACCTTCAGATTAAGGAGGTGTCCCCCTCCCTCCTCCCGAAAAAAAAAATGTCTGCCTACGCCCCTGGTCACACGCGACCGGGACCGGCCGCTCGAAGTACGCAGTTCCTGCCAGTGCCACGAAGCCCTCCCCCCCCCCCTTCCCTCCCGCCTCCCCTCCGGGACCCCTCATGGGCCATTCACCCTACAAGCTTTCACCCTCGCAAGCTTTCTCTCGCAGATAGAACATACGACAACGGGTCGTTGTTATCGCTTTTAGATTTTATACGGAAGCTCACGGCGACGGCGACGGCAAAAATGCGCGTGGAATATCCATATAACTGCTATCGCAATAATAGCTCAATCGCTTTTGGCGCTGAGCAATGGACGACGAATGGAAGCACGCAAGGGGTGGAGGCCTTATCACGTGGAAGTGCATGCTCGGAAGCACCACAAGCATTTTGCTTCGCACTTATATATAGTAAAACTGATCGAGAGCAGCCACGAACAGAGAAACAACCCCACCCTCTATGTCGATATGCGGTCATATGCACGGGCTGACGTGCACCTAAGTCACAACACGTGCCCTGTTTATATCAGGCATTGCTACGTTATTGAGTTGTCTCTGCGCGTGTACGGTGGAGATCGTGCCGTAAGAGTGAAACGTAACCTACGTCCACCTTGGCGGATATGCAGCGCCCTTGCGTTATCCGAAAAAAAAAGGGGGGGGGGGGTCTTTATTTTTCTTATTCGCGACAACCGCGACAGTAGTGGCAATATAAACACGACAGGGAGGAGAAGGAAAGGTAAACCCAACTTCGGCTTCAAGAAGCACATAGAAGAGGCTCTTCACTGGGCGACCGAGGAGGCCGTACTGACATAGCGGCGACTTCGGGAAAACGTGCTTGGAAGAAACGTCGATGGGAGCGACGGCAAACACGAAACCGAGGCTGCATGGGAGAAGCACGGCTTTCACAAAAGGGCAGCTGCTTTGATTACAGGGGTCACAGCCATCTTTTCACGCGCGAAAAACTAGACACAAAATCACACTTATCAAGAGTGGTTGAGCGACCAGCCTGTTACATTTGCAACCTTCAGCGGCGACCGCGGCTTTCTCAGCTGTCACCACCAAAGCGGCCGTTTTTCGGAGTGATCACTTCCGGTGATACCTTCACTTTAACAATCATTACGTTTTTATACCTTCACTTTCACAACCGTTACTTTACAACCGGATCCTGGCGCATCCGGTTGTAACGTAACGAAATCTAGCGATAGTGAAGGTGTCACTCCTAATAAAATCTGGCGATCAATCTGATCGCCGCAGCCGTGTCGATTGTGACCGTGGTGGTCGCAATTGAATGAAGGCGAAATGCTAATGGCCCGTGTACTTAGGTGCAAGTGCATGTTAAAGAACCCCAGGCGGTAAAAATTTCCGGAGCCCTCCACTACGGCGTGCCTCATAACCATATCGTGGTTCTCCCACTTCAAAGCCCAGATGTTGTTGTTGTTATTAGATGCGAAGCATCTTATGGCGGAGTTCAATCCTGTGGTGGTGGTGGTGGTGTGCGGCGTGACAACCCTTACTGCGCATGCCGAAACCCTCTACACACACCTCCTCTCAACTCTCCCTCTCCCCCTCTCCACTCCCCCTCTGAAACGTGGGCTCGACATGCCGAAACGCTGCTTGCCATCGCCTCATGGTTCCCTTTAGCTGGAGATGTTGTAATTTTTATATTATTATTATTATTATTATTATTATTATTATTAGTAGTAGTAGTAGTAGTAGTAGTAGTAGTAGTAGTAGCAGTAGCAGTAGCAGTAATAATATTATTATTATAGTTCTCTATGGCGAGCTTATTTTTCCTTGAGTGAAAAGTCCCAATGTAACGCGCAGATCACATAATTGCTCACCCGAAGGCATGTAGTAATTGCGTAATGTCTGCCTGATCGCTCCATCTTGTCGAACCCCAGCACCTGATTACGTCACCCGCCTTCATGTGTACGCTTTCTTCTCCGCTTAAGCACTGACGCCGTGTTCCTCGTTCGTCTTCCTCGCATGAGTGCCACCACCGGTGATCAGGTCGAGCCACAACTATCCGTTCACAATCGCAGGTAGAAATCAAGGATGTCGGCGCTCAGTCGATTACCCGTGTGCCCCAGTGAATTGGGAACGCGCATAGCCAGAGGCAGAACTGCACGCGCGTGCTTTAGCTCTCTCTTTCGCATGCTCAATCAAAGGGGCGCACCAGTATCCTTCAGAAAGAATGAAAGAAAAAAATCAAACTAATAACTAGGAAGTGCTCTTAGAGACGTCGGCTTCGTTCTGCAGTTGCTCGCGGGGGCACCATTTCGTTCGCTCAGAAGGTAATCAAATGACTGGTACGGATTTCTTTCCTATCCCTGTATTATTTCGCACAGCCTAAGCCAGCTATGAGGAGCCCAGGGCTCGCAGCCTGCCACGATGATGTTAACTAAAGAGGGCTCTTGACAGAAAAGGGTTAACCCTACAGACCGAGCAACTCATGCCTGGTCGACCACCCGACGTTGATTTTTGGATCAATGGTTCATTTCATCGTTCGCTACAAGACACGCTGCGCGAATTAAATTCAAACGTGTGCTTTTGACACTTTATTTACAAAGCCTAAGGGCATGCTTTCGAAATTTCTACAAAAACGAAAGAAAGAAAAATTCTCTTCCGTCTTTTGTCCTTCCGCACTACATGTGGGAAATCATCTGAAGTTGTATTGTCGTTGTATGGTACTTCGTGCAGCGTAATCAGTTCGTTTAAGCGTTTCTTTTTCGTATTTCAGCGCGTACCGCTTCTTACTATCGTAGAGTGTTGGCCTTCACCGACGTATTTCCGGTATAAGATAGAATTCTAACAGATAACAGTTATTGCTTCGGGATTTAGCAAAGCCACATCGTTGTTCATAGGCTAGTCTCACTTGTCCATTCGGCAAACACGTCGTGAATGCTGAAATATCTGCCCGTCGCTATTTTCTGCCACGCCTGATTATAAGAAAATAAAGAAAAACAAACTCACGTAGTCAATGGAAAAAAAGTGCGGTTCCACTATCAGTAACATTAGGTTGTTTACTCGCCGACACTTAACACTGCAAGGACGTTATTGCTTCCCCAGATCTGCCACCGACACGCCACAGACGCTTCTTTTCGCAAATGTACGGCATATATAAAAAGAACAGGGCGTAATAGCAACATATCATTTCGTCCCTATATGGCCTGTGTATGGCGGGTAAACAGAAATCCGAAAGTCCTTATCAGCGCCATTACTTCGTAATAGAGCGATGAAGATGAGAGACGCGGTGTAGAAAGCCACGAGAGGACGTAATGGCCGGGCATGTATCTGATGTATCCTCGTAGAGGCGCAAGGGTATGAAAAGCAAAGTACGTTCGGGGAGCATCAACGGCGAAGCATAAAGGTCGAGCCGGAAGTGCCGCCACTTTGACATCGAAACGCCATCCCCATAGGCACGTCATTTGCTCGCCTGTGACTCCGGTGCTCGCCCTAACTCTGCTGCCGGAAGAAATCGCGGGTATGAAAGAGTAAGAGGAATAGTTAACCGATAACAAAGTCAGAAAAACGACAGCGATAGTCGGTGAAATGGCTTAGTCATTGTGTCTTTGCTAGCTGTCTCCGTTGTTTTCTCTATGTTTTCCCAATGTTCATTACTGAAAGAGGTTTCGTGCTGTCATGATAGCGTCGAGGCGTGGCAAGTTGGAAAAAAAAATAAGGAACGTTTGCGGAAGGGGTTAGAGTAGGAAGTTGATAGAAATAGAAAGATGACAAGTGGATGACAGTGTGGTTATATGTATACAGTGTGATGAGTGTGGAAATGAAGGGCGCTCTGCTGATGACAACCACCCTCAGATAAAAACAGGAGCATAACTATTCGAGAAGGGTTCAGTGCAGATAGAAATCGCAGAACAGCGGCAGGAAAATAATATAGTGCAACAAACACGGCTGGAGGAGAGAGAATGAGGAATGGGTGTAATAAAAAAACAGCAGTAGTAATTTTTCATGTTAATAGTTGGACGAAAATCCTTCAGAAAATACCCTTAATGTTTTGGTAAACTTGGACACATTTAGTAAAGCCTTTGAACATTCATATCGCTCTATTGAATCACGTACAGATTTCGAGCATAAAGCGAGGTTTTGTCTTGCTCTTGGAAAGAGAATGCACACAGAGAGGAATGTCGAAGCAGTGACCATCTAAAAAGCTGTGTAAAAATGGTTTTCAGGTAATATCGGAAAATAAACCTTGCATATTCAGTACTTCGCAAGCGCTGCATGCAGCCTAACAACCAACTAGAAGCAAAATGGAAGGCAAAAGGGTAATGTTTACCTGAGTGCGCGGTATGAAGGGGATGCTCTCGCTAGAGAGGCACTCAGACCGTGGTGACATCAAAATGTTTTCGAACGTTGGTACGGATCACGGCTCACGACAAGCGTGGCAACAAAATGCTCCCAGGTAAACAAAAATGTGACACAAAAAAAATCAGGCGTACGCGTAAGTGACACAAAATGCACGGACGACGGTTGAGCTTCGCCTTTAAGAGTATAGTATAAACGCGACAGCGTAACTGCTCGCTGTTTGCATCGCGTTCTCAATCGCTAGCCTGCCTTCACTTCTCGGTGGACACATAAACCATGCAGCAGGGAAATTAACGTTTGTGAGCCTGTAACCTGGCCTTTTCAAACCATCCTAGAATCCCTACTGCAAGTACAGTCGCGAAGTGCCCACTACGACATAACTCTTCCTTTTGCGAGTTGGCGAGATACCCATTACGCGTCCGTAAGGCAACACGCGCATCGGCGCAGCTTTGTACGTTTTGATGCTGTTGTTGATAATCGTAATTAAATATGCCTGTGTGCTCTGTAATTAGTGGGCCTTTAAACCAAGCAGTCGATGCGCAATTCACATGTTTCGATGCCTGGTGTGATTCTACGCTTCTGCCACGCCATATTGCATGTGTTGATGACAGTCCTCGCACTACGTAACATTCACATAGTTTTTTTTTTTTCGTAGCAATTTCGAGCACGGGCGTGGCTCTGTGGTAGAACACCTGCATGCCACGCAAAAATCCTGGCTTCGATTCCCACTATAACCGAATATTTTTTTTATTATTTCTTTATTTGCACCTATCTCGAATTTTCCCTCATGTACAACGCCAATTTTTCGCTAACAACCAACGACGCCGACGCCGGAATTTCTGCGAGACGATCTATTGCGTTAACATCTCCAGTCACAGAGTACCTGCAACAACCGGCCATGGCGCTCGCTGTCGTCACAGGACAGAATCATGTAACTACCACCACCAGCTCCCTACTCACCACACAACCCGAAGAGGGCGAAGAAGCTGCCATCGCTTTAGCCTACGCGACGACTACCGCCTCTTGCATTGTTAGTGACAGCAAGACAGCTATCCGCAACTTCACCAAGGGCCTCATTTCACCGCAAGCGAACCGCATACTTGCAAGCACATCCCCATCTCGTCGCCGCCAAGTTCATTTAATCTGGGCTCCGGGCCGTTCGGGCCTTGCCGGGAACGAAGCCGCTCACGACGCTGCCCGAGAAATCGTCCACCGGGCGCGTCACCCGTCATCAGAGCAGCTACCCTCCCGACGAGCCCAGCAGGCTGAGGACGAAGAAGTCGAGTCCTGGTGCGGCCACGCGAAAGAAAAAATGGTCACGTATGGTGAAATTGTCATGCATTACCGTAGGGCAAGATTGAAGTACCCACCCCCTGACAAGTCGCTAAATAAGCAACAGTCGACAACATGGCGATTATTACAGACGCGAACATTCCCTACACCCACGCTGTACAGTCGCATATACCCGGACGTTTACACACCACAGTGCAAAGCTTGCGGGATGGCTCGCGCCAACCTCGACCACATTATCTGGGCATGTCCCGCAGCGACACACACCACCAAACACAGCAAGAACCCTAAACTTAAGATTACCACGCCCGAGCAGTGGGAGGCTATGCTGCTCAGCGCGTGCCCGGATGACCAACTCTGGGCAGTCCGGCTGGCCGAAGACGCCGCCAAGACCCAAGGTCTGGCCGCCGCCTGAGGAAGGGGGGCTCCGGTAGGGCTAGTCTCCCGGCCCCCGCCTCCCTTGACCCCAGCAAGGACAAAAATAAAGTTATGTCTCTCTCTCTCTCTCACACGTGGTAGAATATATAGTCCTCCACTGGCCCTTCCCCGGCCTTTCAAATAGTTCTCACCAAGTGAAGAAGCTCTTTCTATCCCAATCGCCTCGTTAGGTTTGAGCCCTCTCCTCTATCTCTTCCGCTGCGCCAAAATGGGCGCCATTTCTGGAGAATACTTCGCTTTTCCTCTCCTTCATCTATCACACACTTTCTTTTGTTGTTACCTTTCTTCGACTTCGCATTTTTTTAACAAAATTTTCTTTTGCTCTGTTCGTATCTGCGGCACACATGCCACAAACGCGAGCAATGTCGCAGTAAAGGGAAGTGCAAAAAAAAGAAAAAAAAAAGCTGAAAGAAGCGGGCAATGCATCCTAAAGGTCGAAATGAAGGAATTCTACGGTAGAAAATATACAGTGAGAGAACCCCTTAAAGCAATGAAGAAAAACCACGAGAAGCTGTCTTCTGGTGCTGACAGGGAGTTTTACAGATATAAGGCGACGTTCACTCCGAGCTGCAGCACCTTAAGCTCTCTTTAAGAGCCCATAAAAAAGAAGAAAAAGACACCAACATGTAAAATTTTGATAAGGCATAGTTTCGCAAGAACAAGCCACATATAGAGAAAGATAGAAAGGAAAATGGAACAAAATGTTGGTGGTGGTTTTGAAAGAACAAAAACTGAAATCTTTGCGGGATGTCGTGGTCAGGCGCTTCTTATGCGTGGCAGGGAAGACCGCGTCTGTGTCTTGAGTCGCTTTGCTTACTTAGCCAAGAGACTACGAAAATATTCAAAGTATAAAATATATAGCAGGCGGTTTATGGGTCAGTGGCTATTCATGCATCCCATTGAATATATTGCGCATTCAAGGCTCGGACAGACGTTCAAAAAGGAAATACATTGCAGTAGGGAATGGTGTTGGTATGCGTTTAGTGCCTTAAAACCGTACTGCAAAACATGTTTGGCTAACGCAATAGCACTCATTTCGAGACGTTGAAATAACCGTTTAATAAAAGTGTGTTGCCGTGTTTTCTGCAGAACATCGTAGTTTTAGCTCCAGCCAAAAAAAATCTTTGTTACGCCTTACGCCTTTCTACACGTTTCGATAGACGCCTCTGTATAGTTTAAGTGATCTGATTGAGAGGACACGCTGTCCCGGTCGAGAAGTTTCTTTTTCCTAAATATTTCGGGCACTGAGGAATGTAGCACAAAATTTTATCAAATCCTCAGCATCATCGCTTGAAGACAGAAGCATTTTTATTATGTTATAAAGCACCTGTTCACCGACACCGACAAGCACCAGTCGTAAGCCGGCTTTTAGTGTTCTAAATACGTAGTGGTTACTATTACCCATACGTCTATACAGAGTAAAATAAGCGCTCTACACAACACGCAACACGGTAAGACGCAACCGACGCCGTATGTACTACACCAAGTATACTATAAAAATTCACAGTTTCGCCGCAACGGCGAAGCAATGAATGCGATAGCAATAAATTGGAATGTAACGCGAAAAACGGAAAGCAGCTCGAAATTGCCAGCGCGTCGCTCGAGCACAAAGGACGCACGAAAAGAACGCACACAGGACGAGCGCGAACTATCATGCGTCACAGCTCAACGCTGGAAGCGGACTGCTCAAACATAGAGCATGACGCACGAAACGAACGAACAGGTACACACAGGACGAACGCGAACTGTCCCAGTTGTTACTTATTTCTGTTTGAACAGCGCGCTCCTTTCGCAAACGCGGCCGCTGCAGCGAGCGAAGTGACTTTCGTACGCTCTGTGACCTCAGCGCGCACATCGCGGGGAAAGCACAAGACATACACCCCCCCCTCCCCACTTCGCCAGCCGCCCCCTTCTTTCCTCGAGATAAGCGCACGAAGGCGACCACGCCCTGTAGGGCGAAGAGCAACGATGTTCGCAGGAACGGGGCGACGATCTTTAGAGCGTGCCACGCGTGCACATCGCGCCATCTATGTGTTAACTAAGAAAGCATGCTGATGTAATATTTGGCTCCGGCTACTCCTCTTCCCTTACTTATTAATTAGCGTCACGAGCTTATAAATAAAAGTAGACACACTCACTACAATGTCCTTTTAAAAGGAATGTGCACACGTCATGCATAATGTCCGCGTGATGACAACAATGTTCACACACAAGACAAACAAGAATTGTTCGCACTTTGCCGAAGAGTTCAACTCACAGTCCTTTGTAGAATGCGATCACATCACACAAAAGTCACTGGGCATTGCCCACACTTTAAACACAGCTGTCTTGAATCACAAGAGGCAACACGAAACATGTGACTCAATATCTTTCTGATATTCCCGACTCTTCTAAAAACTGTACTAGGGCGCGTGCAGCAGCGTCTGTTGTAGCATATTGCAACACCACTTGCTCCATTGACAAAACAGCTTTCACTTCGGGGAGGTTATTAGCCTGTGGAATTGCGGCAAGTATGGCTTTCAAAGCAGTGAACAACATCGGTATGACAAGCTGAGCAATTGACATAGAGGAGTTTTCCTGTTGCGTGAAACTTACTGGATGCGATGCGCTTGTATTTTGTCGACTGCTATATATATATATGTATATATGTATATAGGTATATATGTATAGACATATACATATACGATGCATGACGACGGCGACGGCGAAAATCAGCCGAGACTGTCCATACAATTGCTATCGCAATAAAAACAAAACAGAAACAGAACATGGGTGCTTTTACAGAAAATTAAGAGTAGGTCACTAATCGCGTAAGAAAGACCACCATGCGCCCACTTGCACCCAAATTGCTCCGCTAGCTCCAGTGTCAAGACTGTCGAACTCTCTTGGGCCCAGTATTGAAGCGAAGCGGACAACTGAATACCGAGTTAGCGTATAATGTTTCGGTAATTAATATATATGTGCGTTTCGTGCTGTCCGAGTAGCACAATATCAAACGCATTTGAATATGCTGTTTAATTACTCACGGAGTACAAAAATGCTGCATCAGCTACAAGTCAGAACTTAGGACTGTTTCACGAACTGCAATGTTATAAATGGAAGCAACATAGCAGTGGACTGCAGTTGCCTGGAATTAAACCATTGTTCCATTAGAACAAGTTCCGCGAGGCAAGAAATCCACCGTATTAAACTAAACATTACATAATAAAACAACATGTTGCACATTGAGAGGTGGCTGTTAAATGTGCGTCGCAATAATGGCCGATATACTTGCTTGCAGCGCTGTCAGAATAAAATCGAGCAACGATAGAAATGTTGGGTTCCGTACAGATTTGTAACGATTGCTTTTCTGTAAGGTCGGTGTGTACGCTAACAGAGTACACTTACGCAAAAAAGGAAACGAGCCAAGCTTGTGGTTCGAAAGGCTTATCTTCAGCTAATTTCTAGATAAGGAAGGGAGCATAGTAGAGCGCAATATTTTTCGTAGTATTCCTTTTATTTCACATTATATAATAAAAAAATTCGGCAGACCCCACGCGTTGTGGGAATCAGTTTCATGCTAAGCAGTCAGCGAGAACTTCTATGTTGTATTTTATGGCTTTGAGCCAAGCGTTACGATTTGGATCGACGTGTTTTTGTAAGTGTAGTAGTTGTGTAGACATCGTTTATAGCGTAACTTATGGTGTGACGTAACGTCAGCCCTAACGCGAGAGTACATACGTCAGTATTAACAATACTAAGCGCACTTTATGGTGCAATCATGTGAATATCATATGTAACTTTCGTTATTCCTCTATTGTCGAGCGATGCTGCAATATAGCTTGCTGAATCATATTAATACAAATGTAATGCTTATCAGACTGCTAAAAAAGCGGAGCCAAATCTAGAATCACAGACGTTAATCTAATATGACGCCTGAATCCTAGAGTACACATGCAGTGTTTATTGCTTCCTTGTAAAATTAGATAGCCAGCACCACAACCACAATCGACGTTACGCCAACATTACGCCTGCATGGGTTGCTTTTCCAAACCAGTGTATCCGCGATGCGCAGCGCCTATAGGGGCGCCACTGAAAGCCGCGTAGCGGCGGCCGTTGGAACCGCATGCGGGTCGCGTAGCGGACGCCTCCTTTCACTGCAAGCATGACGGAAGTGCGCGCGTGCGATTTGCCGCTTGTGCGCGTCCCTGATAATTGCTTTTGCAGCGATAGTGTGCGCAAAGGAGCCGCGCTTTATAATAGTGGACATGTGTCCGATGTAACAGCTGTGTGGGACGACAATGTCACTATACGCGCCAAGTGTTTGCCACAGACAAGCGTCAACAAGCTTCCTTACGAAGTGGAGCTCATCGTAAGTACACCGCTTTCTTTACAACGTCCCGATCACTAATGCCTGCATGCGTTGACACATGAACCAACGTTTTTTCTCGACACAGTAGCTTCGTTTACGTGCCATGTGTTTATATAGTAGATTTTGAGGGAGCGCTGTCGCGCCGGCGCATGGATTTCACGGGTGCGGCCACGCAAAGGGTCAGCGTTGGTAAAACTTTGAAACCAGCACAATAAACTTGCGAAAAAATATCTCGGCAGCTTGCGCTAGTGGCGCGGGACTGAGTCACTGCGGAGCTGGTGGTCACCTAGCTTGTCATAGCAGCTTGGCTACGTATTTGCTGGGTGTCTTCAGAGAAGAACGTCGGTGCATGTGCGTCGACCCCCTGTAATTTAGCTGAAAAAAATATATTTTGTTGTCTTCACGAATACGTTTAGATCTTCGACAGCAATTTGTTCGGGAACAAAATTTTCGTCAGAATGAGATGCATCCATAGACTCTACGGCGATCTGTTTGAAGCGGTTGAAACAGTTCTGGCACAAAATGTCGGTTTCTCTGATGGATGAGGCTTCTTCTGGCGTGCGCGTTCAGGAGGAGTGGCGTCTTAGCCGCGCCAGACACACTGGCGGCGGCGCGCGCGCGGACTCCGCCACCGCTGCGCGCGGCTCGCCGCTGCTGGTCTGCACGTTCGGGAGGAGTGGCGTCGTATCCTCGTCAGACACATCCTCTCTGAAATGTTCATAAGGTTACAGAAAAGTTGAAGAAGCAAGGAATTCATTAAAAGAATGCATATTTGCAATATTCACAGTTTGAAAGCAAATGCTAAAAGTGGTCATATATATTGCTTGAAAGCCAAGTGCTTTATTGAAGTCCATGCAATTTCACACACACAAAAAAAGCAACCAGTAGCTAGCACCACTAGCAAGAATAAAAAAAAAAAAACTCACGAAACTTTGAGGATCGACCCCACGCATTGGGCATGCAAAATTTTTTTCAGGTGTGATAAAACTACAATGAAGCAGCCCCAACATATACTCACCAATTACATGCTAAAGAAAACAGCAACAAGTAGCTAGCACCACCAGTAAGAATAAAGAAAAGAAAACACGTAAGTTCCATAATCGGCTCCACTCAGGCGTGCGCAGGGTTCCCCATCAAAGGGGGACCAAAGGATCATGTCAGCGCCCCCAGGCCCCACTAAGTCAATGCAAGGGGCAGATTTTGCGCCCCCCCCCCCCTCTTAGGCAAATAGGAAAGCCCCCACCCCCCGTGAGCACGCCTATGGCCCCACTCACAACACAGCTTGTGTAAAGCGAATGAGCATTATGGGTTACATCAAGGGTGTTTTTTATTAGCATGAAGTCACGTTACGAGGCATTCAAAGGGAGGTTGAATCGGTTGAATGTCCTGTCAAAAGCCTTCAGTGCGCACAGGTGCCATGTTTTACAGCCAATATGCATACAGTTGAGGCGAGCGCACAGCGAACATTCTGCACCGGTGATCGCATTCCCGTGCCATCATTAGTTAGAATGCAGCCCATTTCATGCAGCACACGTGTGATTCCACGGCGCTTTTGTAAAGGAGCCGTCACCTGCCCCACATTCTCTGGCATAGCGCTTCGCGCCATTCGTTTTTCAAGAGAGCCTAGGCATCGCGTCTTATCAGTGATAACAACCACATGTGCACTGTAGCGTCTACAATGCAGGCGAGGCGACCAAATGTAAACGTAGTAGCGTTCGCTGAAGACGTAGCGACATAAATGGAGAAATAAAAACACGGTAATCAATCTAACACTACCGTAAACAAAGCGCGATTGCTTACCTTCTACGTCGTACAGCCGCAATCCACCGCCGCCGTCGCTCTCGCTCATGAAAAGCACCGGAAATCTGTAGAAGTGCGTTCCTGGCGATTTTTTCGGTGTGTTTGAGCAGCCGACAACGCAGCGGTTATTTTTCGACATCGCTGAAGCCCGAGAGAGTCGTTAAATCACGTTGAAAAACACATTCATCCGTGCACTCGCGTAGACGCTCGCTGAAACACTGTTCGCCGGGCCCCGCAAGCGCTTCCGAGCCATGGCGGCAGATGGCGTGGTCGGCGCTTTGCGCATCGCCTGTAGACCTGGCGGGGCTTTGTAGTGAAATACCCAACTGCCACGCAGAATGCTTCGGTTCGATTCCTGCTGGGATCCTAATTTTTATTCTTTCCATTCGTCGGGTCAACACTGCCGAATTCGGTTTTAAAGACGATCGTCTTTCTTGGGATACTTAAATGAAGAAATTTTGGTCTGTCTGTCTGTCTTTCTCTTTGTCGGCACGTCACTCGATTCAGCCACTCGGCCAAAGCTGAACCACTTGCCCAAGGGCCAGCCATCTTGAACGGCTGACTAGGTTCATACTTGTGTACATTGTCGATCAAAAAGCTGTAGCGAAGCCTTTAATGAGTAATGGGTTGCGCTCTCTATAGCCTTCTAGTGGGTCGTCCCCTTTGGCTCTTCGCGCTCGCGCTCTGAGTCCGTATTTGTGCCTTGACTGTCGCCATTGCATATCGTCGCCGACTACCGTCCAATAAACGCCTCAACAAATTGGTGGAGAGTGCTGTGCTCCTATTCGATGCCCCTGGAGCTGAGATCCCGTACCCTACCAACTACCATGCCTCAAGACGCTGCTCAGCAAACGTCTCCTTCCACAACGACCGCATGCCCCTGTGTCCCCGAGGCAGGCAAACTCAGCAACCTGGTTTTCTACCTCGCGGGTGTGGCAGGCCTGTGGTACAACAACCACACCACCGAGTTCCCCACGTGGTCTGCTTTCAAGACCGCCATCATCGATGTATTTGGCCGCCCTGCCGTTCGTAAACTGCAAGCCGAACAACGTTTACGTGAACGAGCTCAGCAGACCGGTGAGTCTTTTACGAGCTACATAGAAGACGTCCTGGACTTGTGCAAGAAGGCTGACGCGGCCATGCCTGAATCTGACAAGATCCGACACGTTCTGAAAGGCATCGACGACGATGCCTTCACTATGCTGCTCGCCAAGAACCCTCGCACTGTGGCCGAGGTGATCACGCTCTGCCAAAGCTACGAGGAACTGCGCCGGCAGCGACTGCTGACCCGTCGACCTCCATCACGCGACGCCGATCTCGCAGGCTTGTCGGCCATTTCTGATCAGTCCGCCTTGCTCGCCGAGATCAAGTCATTCGTGCGCGAGGAAATTGCCCGCCAGTTCTCCCTACTGGCCTTTCCTCACCCGCAGCATGTTGAACAGCCGTCGACCACGCTGCTGGCTCCCTTACGCCGCGCTATTCAGCAGGAAATCGCGGAGGTCATGCCGGAATACCACCAGCCCCCTCCGGCACCTGCGCCGCTCAGTTACGCGCAGGTTGTAGCCAGGTCACCCCAAGCGATTCCTGTGGCTGCCCCACTTACTTAAGCCGAAGCCGTCGCCAGACCTCAAGCCTTCGAAGCGAGTGGGCCGGCTGCGTTTGCCGACGCCATATCTAGGCCACCGATGCAGCCCGTCATGCAGTCGTATCAGCAGACGCCTCGTCCACCGCGTCCTGCTCCATGGATGGGACCTACCCCGGCGAACCGATGGCGCACTTCTGACAACCGCCCGATCTGCTTCGCGTGTGGTTGCGCCGGTCATGTCGCCCGCTATTGCAATCGCGTGCAGCCGCCTCGTGTAGCCTCAGCCATCCCCAGCCAGTCAAGCCGCCCGTATTACGATTCACCGCCGCCTATGTCACCGTCGTCTCGCCCAGCTCCATCTACCCACCGTTCGCCGTCACCACGACGCCGATCACTGTCACCGATGCGGCCACGGCCGCTCCCACGTGACCAGGAAAACTAGTCGTCGCAGTCCACGAGGCAAGGGCTGCGACGCTATCGAACTGCGAAAGCCCTCAGCGAAGCCCATCGAACGTGTTAGACGTGTTTGTGGACGGTGTGCGCGCATCTGGCCTTATTGACACTGGAGCCGCCGTATCCGTTATTGACGCCAAACTTAGCCGACTACTGCGAAAAGTGACGACGCCACTTCCCGGGCTCTCCCTCCGTACAGCCAGCGCCCAAAGTATTCACCCTACAGCGGTGTGCACAGCCCGCGTCATGGTTAAGGATGCTCTGTACGCCGTCGAATTGATCATAATTCCAGCATGCTCTCACGACGTCATCCTAGGATGGGATTTTCTCTCCCACCACGACGCCGTGATTCATTGCGCACCCGCCGAAATAGAGCTATCACCATTCTCTGATCTGACGCCGGCTGACAGTCCATCGTCTGTGAGCAAGGTACTCGTCAAAGACGACACCAAGCTGCCTGCACATTCGTCAACGGCGATGTCCGTCTACTGCGCCAGTCTCTCCGACACCGTCGCGCTCCTCTCGCCATCCGACCGTGTTTGCACAAGGAAAGGCTTGCTGGTGCCCTTCGCGACCGTGCAAGTCACTCAGGGCAGCACGTCACTTTTTGTTATCAACCCATCTGCGTACAGTGTTACGTTGGTGCAAGGAGAATGTCTCGGCAGCGTGGAACCCCTCGAAGACGCACAAGTTATGGACGAACCAGATGGCACGCACTGCCCCAGTTCCGGCACGCTCAGTTCTGTTACCACGTCTGGTTCATCGCCCGCTGATGTATTTGCTTCTTCCATTGCTGACAACCTTACGCCGGTCCAGCGTTCCCAGCTTCTGGACCTCTTGGAAGAATTTCGCGCTTCTTTCGATATTGCTCAAACTTCTCTCGGCCGCACGTCCACCGTTACGCATCGCATCGACACTGGCGCCCAACCACCACTGCGGCAACGTCCATATCGCGTATCTCCCACAGAACGCCGCGTAATCAACGAGCAAGTCGACGACATGCTTCGACGCGATGTTATTCGACCATCTAACAGTCCCTGGGCGTCTCCTGTCGTACTTGTTGCGAAGAAGGACGGTTCTGTGCGGTTCTGTGTGGACTACCGACGACTCAATAAGATCACTCATAAGGACGTGTATCCACTACCGCGAATAGACGACGCGATTGACAGCCTACAAGGAGCCGAATTCTTTTCATCTATCGATTTGCGCTCAGGGTACTGGCAGGTACCTATGGCTGATGACGCTCGACCGAAGACCGCCTTTGTCACGCCCGACGGCTTGTACGAATTCAACGTCATGCCGTTTGGGCTGTGTAATGCGCCCGCCACCTTCGAGCGCATGATGGATACTGTTCTGCGCAACCTGAAATGGCACACGTGCTTGTGCTACCTCGACGACGTCGTCGTTTTCGCTCCAGACTTCTCCACGCACCTTCAACGCCTCCGGCATGTGTTGACGCGTTTGAGCGACGCTGGTCTGCAACTGAATCTAAAGAAGTGCCGATTTGCAGCACGGCAGCTGACAATACTCG
The DNA here is from genome assembly GCF_013339695.2 of Rhipicephalus sanguineus. Taxonomy (NCBI): domain Eukaryota; kingdom Metazoa; phylum Arthropoda; class Arachnida; order Ixodida; family Ixodidae; genus Rhipicephalus; species Rhipicephalus sanguineus. The sequence continues at coordinate 224,926,655 of NC_051178.1, forward strand.
GCTACGTCGTGTCCAAGGACGGAATTCTCCCCGATCCAGCCAAACTTCGGGCCGTGACCGAGTTCCCGAAACCTACGTCCGTCAAAGAACTGCGCAGTTTCGTAGGACTGTGTTCCTACTTTCGGCGCTTCATTCGAAACTTCGCGACTATCATATCACCGCTGACGAAGCTCCTCGGAAGTAACGGGCCCCTCCATTCGTGGTCGTCGGAGTGCGACGACGCTTTCGCAAAGCTCTGTCGTTTGTTGACGTCGCCTCCCATACTACGCCACTACGACCCTACGGCCCCTACAGAGGTACACACAGACGCCAGCGGTGTTGGCCTTGGCGCTGTCCTTGCGCAGCGCAAACCAGGATTCCCTGAATATGTCGTGGCATATGCAAGTCGTACGCTTACTAAAGCCGAGACCAATTACACCGTCACCGAAAAGGAATGCCTGGCGATCATATGGGCCCTTACAAAGTTCCAACCCTATTTATATGGCCGCCCATTTGATGTCATCACCGACCATCATGCACTATGCTGGTTGTCGTCATTGAAGGATCCCTCAGGCCGCCTCGCCAGCTGGGCACTTCGCCTACAGGACTACGATATTCGCGTGCTGTACAGCAACGGACGCCAGCTTGCTGACGCCGACGCCCTCTCGCGCTCCCCCTTGCCTGACGACGATGCCCCCTGCTCGGTACCTAACAATGTTGTTTCTTCCATCGACGTTCACACCATCGCTACCGAACAACGCAAGGATAAATGGATCGCCTCGCTGATAGACTTGCTCACTGATCCGTCGGCAACACCAACCACTCGCGCGTTGCGTCGTCCAGCCCACCATTTAACCATTCGTGACGACCTACTGCACCGACGCAACTACAACGCCGACGGCCGCCAGTGGCTACTTGTGATACCCCGCAGTCTGCGTTCTGAAATATGCGAGTCTTTCCACTCTGATCCACAATGCGCGCACTCTGGGGTATCCAAAACTTACCACCGCATTCGACAACGATACTTCTGGCGAGGGATGTACCGCTACGTGCAGAAGTTCGTTCGCTCCTGCCTCGATTGCCAACGCCGAAAACCTTCAACGCACGTATCACCCGCCGGTCTACAACCATTACCTTGCCCGAACCGTCCGTTCGGGCGCGTGGGCATCGACTTGTACGGACCACTTCCTCTGACATCGGCTGGTAACCGCTGGGCCATCGTCGCTGTTGACCATCTAACGCGATACGCCGAAACCGCCGCTCTCCCAGCGGCTACAGCGCGAGATGTTGCCTCCTTCCTGCTACACCGATTCATGCTGCGTCACGGTCCACCCCAGGAGCTTCTCAGCGATCGAGGCCGTGTCTTCTTGTCGGAAGTGGTCGAAGCCATTCTAAAAGAGTGCCGTGCTGTTCACCGCAAAACTACTGCTTACCACCCGCAGACGAATGGGCTCACCGAACGCTTTAACCGCACGCTCGGCGACATGCTCTCAATGTACGTCGCCGCCGATCACACAAATTGGGATGCCATTCTGCCCTTTGTCACCTACGCCTATAATACCGCCCCTCAGAGCACTACTGGTTTTTCACCCTTCTTCCTATTGTACGGAAGGCACCCGTCGCACACCATCGACACGATACTCCCATACAAGCCGGATTCAACTGAGTGTGCGCCGATATCTGACACAGCCAGGCTTGCGGAAGAGTGTCGCGAGCTTGCCAAGACGTTTACAACGCAGGAACAAGAGCGGCAGAAGAGCGTTCGCGGTGGAACCACCACTTCTGAGTCCACGTTCCTCCCTGGAGCACTCGTATGGCTCTCGGTCCCTACCACTGCAACTGGCCTCTCTACAAAACTACTGCCGAAATACGAAGGCCCCTACCGGGTCGTCGAGCGCACATCCCCGGTCAACTACGTGATCGAACCCATCGAACCACCTTCGGACATGCGCCGTCGAGGGCGCGACATCGTCAACGTGGAGCGCCTCAAGGCCTACTATGACCCACTCATAGTGACGAGCTGTTAGGTCGCCGGACGGCTCCCTTTTCGTACCCGGGGAAATTGTAGCGAAGCCTTTAATGAGTAATGGGTTGCGCTCTCTATAGCCTTCTAGTGGGTCGTCCCCTTTGGCTCTTCGCGCTCGCGCTCTGAGTCCGTATTTGTGCCTTGACTGTCGCCATTGCATATCGTCGCCGACTACCGTCCAATAAACTCCTCAACAAAGCAAACATTACGCATATCTGAGGCGCAACATCACTAGGTAAGTATTAGGTGGTGTGTTCCTTTAATAGAAAAGGCATACATACGTAATTCTAAAGACCCTAGTTTCTTAAGCTGCGCTGAAAATGCGGCTGCGCTGAAACTTGCCTTCCTCCGTGCCCTCTGCACGAGCTCATTGTTGTGTTTCGGTTTCGGTTCTGTATTGCACTGCACGAATGCCATGGAGCTCCGCTCTGGCATTCCTGTTTTACCCAGGCGACGTGTACTCTATGAGTGCGGACGTTTCTTCTTCATCGGCGCTTCGCGCCAAACCGCGTGATCGGGCTGGCTGGCGTCCCTGCCGGTCGCGTTGGTCACCGCCGGTCTTCGCCTGCTGCTGCGCCGGGACTACAAGCTCGCAACACAGCACTCATGTTTCCCGACGTATTGCCAGATGGCGTCCATATCTCACGCAGCGCCTCTTCTATCGTCTTTAGACGACATTTGCAGCGAAGCACGCAGATACGCGGACAATTTTCCTTAACGCTCTTGTATTTAAATGACCAATGTCTGTTCTCGCCGTTCCTGGGTAGATATTAACTGTATGATCACCTGTGGCTCATATCCGTACACCGCGGCCCTGGTGAACGGGTATGGGCCACACGTGTCTGGAGGAAAGGGTTTGACGACGTACTCGAGAGGATGTTCACGTTATTGATGATAGATAGATAGATAGATAGATAGATAGATAGATAGATAGATAGATAGATAGATAGATAGATAGATAGATAGATAGATAATAGATAGATAGATAGATAATAGATAGATAGATAGATAGATAGATAGATAGATAGATAGATAGATAGATAGATAGATAGATAGATAGATAGATAGATAGATAGATAGATAGATAGATAGATAGATAGATAGATAGATAGATAGATAGATCTGTTAATCATGCCTTCTTTTGTTTTTATACTACTGCTGTATTAGTTGGCCAAATATTTTTTAAGTATTCTGCAATTATTTTTCAAAAAATGCCAATGAGAGCATGAAGCGCAAGCTTAAGATCCTTTTTTTTTTTGTAGGTCGCACTACAAGAACTCGGCTGAATTTAGTACTGCAAACGAAGAAATGGCACAGGGCATAAAAGCTATCCAAGACCCTGCCCTCATTACACAGGAACACGTCCCACGAGGTAAGAAATTATCAGTAATTATAAGCAAAACACGCATAATTGAATGTAACGTCTTTTCATAGGAAGCTATTTTTCAATATTTGTAATACTCACTTGCAGACTTTCACATTTGTCTCGTTTCGTTTATTCTGTTACGCTAGTGCGTATTGCCTACGCACAAATAAATACTGCTTTCTAACTTTTTCCTCGCTCACTTACAGCCTTGTTGAGTATGCACAGCCTCTATAATAATATAATAATAGCTTCAAATAATAATAGCGAGTATAATAATAGCTTCAAATAAAATGCATTTTCTAAGGTGCAGCAATAATAATGACAACAATGCCCGATTACCTGTATTTTAAGCGTAATTACCACTTGTTTTTCATTTTGTTGGTACATTTACTTATCTAAGCTATACAGACGTTTACTTCCTTTCAAAATCTGCTCACTTCATTATAAGCGTACGCCAATACCACCTGGTGCAAGGTAGAGCTTCGTTTGCATTATTATTGAAATACGCAAAGATCTCTACTAGCTCTTACCCTACCTATATCTATCTTGACACACATATTTCTGTAGTCTTGTTCCCGATGCACTTACATTGCCACGGTTTCCATGCGAACATGCTTAACCGGTTGACAATGATTTAATCGTTGCGACGTTCCTGGGTTCTCAATTATACCTTTTTCGATTGTGTTGTTCCATAGATGAGATACGATTCGAGTTGTTTTTTTCACAGGAATGGTTTGGTTGGTTGAGGTGTTTTGAGAGAGGTAGGTTTGGGAGGTATTTGGTACGGGCTTTGTGGTCATCGAAACTGAGCCTGAATGAAATTTCTGTGTGCCCTATATATTGCATTATATATACTGTGCACTCTAGTAGACAGATAACATTAGAAGACTGACATGTTAAATTTCCGCGAATTTTTAAAGAACACATGTGATTGGGAGCTGTTGGCAGTGTTTGTCTGCTACATTGCTTTACAGGCAAGGAATGTTGGTTTCAGGCACGGCCTGCATTCATTGTGCGGCGATAGTGAGTTTAGCCGTGAGTTCACAAGTATGTCCTTGAGGTTGCGGGATCGTCTGTAGATAACACAAGGCGCGAATGGAAGCATACCTTCAATGCGTTCGCTCTGTTCTAGAATGCTGTAGTGGCGCTTTTTAATAAGGGTCTCCTACAAGAGATATTGCCTCGTTCAGAGAACCCTGGTTCCCTGAAGAAGGCAGGTCCCCAGCTGAAACGTTGGCAAAATAAAAAAGATTCCGTTTAGCACGTCCTCTACTTCGTAATATATATATATATATATATATATATATATATATATATATATATATATATATATATATATATATATATATATATATATATATATATATATATATATATATATATATATCCTAATTTACTTGTCTCCGGTATATCTAGTTTCGTGAACATAAAACGTCAAACAAGGTAGCAATTGACCACGTGACGATAACGGCACTCGCAAGGGAGTTACATGCCTACAGGGAACTGTATGGGCGAATGGCCATAGTTAAACATTATCTTGCTCACAACGCAGCGTTTCAGATCTCCCACACCTTGAGAATGATCGGCGAGCTCTCATAACCTTTGATGCTAAATCGAAGGTTATGAGTGGGAATCCACGATCGGGAGAGCATCATTTATTGGAACACGGCGCATACAAACACGCAAGCGGTGCACCTTCATGACCAGCATTTCTTTACACTCGCCGGCGCTGGATGTTTCCCGTAGAACGCCGCCGCCGCCGATGTTTCTATGGAGGTCCTTGAGCAGTACAATATATAGTGACGACAGTTGTCTCTGGCAATTAACATGCTTTATCAACCACTTAGCCCACGCTGTCTTACGACGGTTTATACTTGTGAGCCAACTTCTTCTCTTGTACAAAAATGTCAATCTCAGCTTATAGGTTGAAGTACGAAATATTGAATAGCCAACATTGAAAAGAGGACGCCTGAACACGACAACAAAAAGCTTGTTAAATTGCGACATCATTTAGTGTGTCCTGATTATCGACGACATATAGTTCTGCAGCCGTGGTACTCACGCCATTTCGATATACTTGAAACACACTTCAGGATTTACTTTGTTTAGGCACTACGGTTCATCTCGAATTGATCTCAAATTTCTCAAACGCTCACCGTAAGAATGTAACCACACCACTCCATACACTTACGCTGGCATGTTACTTCCGCAAATACTTTGCATAATCATTTACACAGTATATTTCAACACAAGTTCAGAAAATGTGCAGTTTTTGAGAGATCTCATAAGGTAAATGGCATTCCTCTTATGCCAGTCACTTCTTGCACAGTAGCACGGACGTTAGCTCACTGTGCAACGTTCTTTGTCCACGAGAAAAAGAAAGCAATAACTATACTGAACTTGGCACATTCTCGGTCCTTGGCACGCGACGTAGAAGCAGCGTACAAATAAGTTACTGTTTCTTACTGTACTTTGTGATCTTTCACGCATCACTACTGCTAAAAGGCCTTTATCTGTGCACTACCACTTGTACAGTTTCCTACACAAGCCTAAACAAATGCGCACACACGGACGTGAAGCTGGTTTCTGTTCGGAACTTTCATCACCACTTATACAAGAATTAAACCCTCGTACCACCTTCTCCCATTGCTGTAGAAACAAGGAAAAGAAAGAGCGAGAGGAAAGAGCAGTTCTTCGAATCCTCGTCTGCCCGGTATTTCTTTTCCTGCACGTAATTGCATCACTCGCACGCGATATTCGCCAGTGCACCACTATATGGGGCACCGGGCTGAAGTCCTGTTATATTCGCATTCACGAGGCAGTCACGCGTCACGCTCAGCTAGCGAAAATTCGTCGAACGCCTGACGGGCGTCCTGAAAATGAACTAAACATGCACGGAAGCCGGCAAAGTAGTTTATGCGAACCGAGAGCCAGCAAAAAGAAATCGAGAGGGCGGAATGAAGGAGCAGGCATGTGCGATAGTACGCCAGGCGAAGGCACCAGCGGACGAATTGCTAATTGCTGCGGAAGGGAGCCCGGGTGCACGATGGAAGAACGGTGCAAGCAGAAGTGACGGGGGTGTGCGGGTTCCCAGAGCTGGGCGCGCAAAGTACGCTTTTTTGAGCGTTGCGTAGTGGCGTTGCAAAACGACAGCGGCGGCGCCTATCCCTTAAAGTTGCCTCCACAAGGCAAGGTGAGCGTGCGTTTCTGTGTTTGCTACCTAAAACACTTGGTAAAACACTGCCCTTAGCGTGTCTTTCTTTTCTATGGTACCTTTATTCAAATGTATCGGCTTATAATAATTCCCGCCGAGTGGCTGCTCCATGCAGAAACTGTTACAAGGTTATGGAAATCAGAGGGGTTGCTGGCTTGTCCAACGGCTGAAATCGTTACTCCCTACTGGTGTTGAGGTTGCCCAATATCGAACCGCAGCTAGGTGTAATAGAATTTTGTTTGCTAGTGACAATTTGTAGCAACTATTGACGATGATAGACGACACAATAGCTCTGACACTTCAAAACTTGGAAGTTTACAGCTGTCGAGATTTTGTTTAATATTTTCCGCACATACTACATGGTAACAATTATTAGAATCTTCAACAAGAGCCCTCTCATCGTGTAAAAGCGTGCGCACGCTAACTCACCAAAACTCAGCCCCCCTCCCCCCTTCGCCGCGACACACACACGTACACAGACACACAGGCGCAGACACGCACACTTAAGGCGAAACCCCACATACGCGAAAATACACGCGGCAGCGGCGAGAGATGCCATGAGCGACGAAACGAGCCGTTAGCGCGACGTTGTCGCGTGGTTATCGCGCGATCGCTCGGTTTTGCATATTTGAAATCCGTCGCTCGGTGTCGCCCGGTAGTTCTGTGCTCAAGCAGCTGACAGCAAAACATTGGCACAGGATGTACATCAGTGACGTACTGCTGGTTGTCGCCACTTACTTATCGACGCGCACAAAACAACGACGTTCATCAACATGGCCAACGGCGACGAGCGCAACGTTGATGTCGTTGAATGCGAACGTGCGTTATGGGATCGCAGGAACAGGAACTACAAGTCCCGCGCCGTCTGTGACGCGGCTTCGTGGCACGTAGCAGCAGTGATGGCATCGAAAAAAAAATACTGGAAGACAATGATAAACATTTTATCTACCATTATGCAACAAAACATCGTACTTTACATTGCATACCGATGACAATGCGCCACTTTTGGTATGAGTAAACGCCCTCCTGCCAGCAACAGTGGAGATCGCTCGCCGAAGCCGTCGCGTGAATGGGCTTTGCCCATGCAAGCGACCGTTTGCGCGAAGGCGATATACGTCGCGTCGCTCGTCGCTGTCGCGTGCATTTTCGCGCATATGGGGTTTGGCTTTCAAGCACGCAGCTACACTCTACGTTCAATCCCATCCTGCTTCTCCGGCACAACATACATATACACAAGCGCGCTTGCAAAGAAAAATACAATGAAAGAACCTGAAAGTACGAAGCAGCCGAAGTTTTCGAGAGACCCAAACCTCCTGAGGTGTTAGTGTGCACCTGTCGCTTCGCACGACGGCTGTGGCCCTCGCGTGCGAGGGTTCGTGCTATCGACCGGACGCACCTCCTGCTGCGTCCTAGTGTTCACTTTCCAATTCGTTCTCTCGCGCAGCAAATTAGTGGCCACTCGGAAAGTTCCATCGCGCTAAAGTTCCTTTTTAGGGTAAAGCGGCAACGCTAAGCTCGTGCGACGCTTTTCATGGCTGACATTGGCTTAGTGAAACTAAATGCATTGTAAACCGACAATGTCACGCCACGAGTTTTGTTAGACAACGAACTCAAAGGTCTGAACCAAAAATCTGCATAATCAGGTGACAGAAGTAACGTTTTGTAGTTATGTGAGAGACAAAACAAAATTTTCGTTTGATATAAGCGCTTGAGTTTATGAAAGCTTTACACTGACGAGTGTATTTAGCTAAGTCACTTACGAGCCCATGATTCAACAATAAATCTTGCATTCGGATGGTTTAATGTAGAATTAACCAAATCAAAATACTAAACCACTTCAAGTGTGCTGTTTCTTGGGCTAGTTGGAAATGGACTAGTTGAGCGCGCTTGATGAAGACAAGGACACAGTGAGGCACACGAAAACCAATAACGGAAGTGCTTACGTATAATAACTCATACACATGAAAGATGTGATAAATTTACCGAAACAATGCAGTTGCAGCTGATATTTGTATGCATGAAAGAATGAGAACATGGGGAACATAGGTTAAAAAACTGCTGGAAAAAATTAAGCCTTCTAATTCTTTGTTGCGCGTGATTACAACCAACACTTACTATATTTTCTACACATTCTCACTGAAAGTTACGAAGAAAAGGGCTGCATTGTACATATTTCGTGAAAACTTTCTATGTATTCAAGAGGCACTCAGTTGCAGGGTTTATTCCTCTCGTTTTTATTAGTTTTTTTTTTCAAGCCGCCGCGGTGATACAGTGGCTACAGTGCTCGGCTGCTGACCCGACAGACGCGGTTTCGATCCCGGCCGCGGCGGTCGCATTTCGATGTAGGCGGAGTGCTAGAAGCCCGTGTTTACCCTTCGAATTTTTTAACGGTATCACGGGAGCGCTGAGCGGGGGATATGGTAGCGTCTAATATTCTCGAAAAGTAACGAGATCTGCCAACGATTCGCAAGCATACATAGCACACTGAACTTCGAGCGCTGCCTGCTACGCTGATGCCCCAAAAGAGCAACATGAGCGGTCGTGTCTCGGCCTCCTCTGCCATCACGCATTCCAGATGGATGTTTATGGAATTCATAAAAAAAGGAAATAAAGGGACTGATAACGCAGCAGAAAGCACCAGTATTGAATGCACCTAGCAGAACAGCACAGCCGAGGACACTTGGACTTGGCGGCGCATAGCGCGCATGCGCATACTCTTGACCATTTCTCCGATGTGCTCGTTTGTACGGCGCTGTTTACTTAAAGATCACCTACTTAAAGATATGTTAAAATAAACAGCGTATCAGACGGCACTCGCAGGTCAGTGCGCTTTGTGCGCTTGTGCATCGTCGGCAGATCTCGTTATTTTTCGAGAATATTAAACGCTACCATATCCTGCTCTCAGCGCTCCCTCGGTACTGTTAAAAAAAGTGCAACGGTGTACAGTCAAAATTATCCGAAGCCCAGCACTATACAGCGTCTCTCATAGCCCGTGTCGATGTGCGACGTTAAATAGCACAAACTAACTATCGCAAATTAGTTCTGTGGAATCCCACAAGGTGGCAAAAGGGTCAAGAAAGTGAAACTGACAACCGGTTGTTTGTAGCGCGAAGCCGCAAGGAAATCCGGACGGACTTCCTAGTGGCTTCGTGCTAAAAACTGGTGGTTGCCAATTTCTCTCTCTTAACCACAAACCAACATTTCCTTCTTTTTTTATTCTTTCTTGACATTATTCGGAGATTTAGATATTCTTTTATCTTTTAACCTATTTTTGCGGGAACCCACATGAGAGAATAGGAGCAAAGGAAAGGCAGGGAGGTTAACCAGAACCAATCGAAGACACACGGAAAAAAGAACCGATATCTGTTGTACTTCAAAGGAGGCTCATACAGGACTGGGATCGTAAATAAACGGGGCACGATTTATGCATCGCCCGTTCAATAGTTCGTGCGCTACCTTGAAGCGTTATACATGGACAGATTGAACAGCTTAGTAAAGAAGCATACGCGAAAAGTCGACACCAATAGGGCTCGAAGAAGAGGTTTTCCATTTAAACCAAAAGAGATGGGCGTTAGTCGTGTACGAAGTTTAGGATAGTCACTATAGAAAATTTCTCACAGTGCGTCTAGCATCGCTTATGCGTCAAATAGAAGATATTAAAAAAAAGTAAACTGTGCAGTATGTAACTCAACGGCCGAGGAACATAACGCGTAGGAGGAAATCATACGACGGTGCGGAGAGGCGGATAACGGCTGCTCGATTGATGTAGTATACAGAAGAGGCTTCAGTGGTGGGGGCGAACGGATGAGATATATCGAAGGCTGGACACATTTTACGACTTGCAAGAACACGAAACGCGCGATAGTGAAGCAGGTGGCGTTTGTAAGAAAACGGGTGGGCTATCGAAGCGGCCTTTATTTCAAGAGTGTTTTCCTTGTTCTGGTTTACGAACAGACACGGTTCGAAAGAACTGTCAGGATCTTTGTAAAAAAAAAAAAAAAAAAAACACGACGCACCGTCAAAGGGGTCAATCGCATGACGGGAAAGCCGGACAGAAAGAAAACGTATTCTGTTCCGCATGAATATTTTACAGGGTTTCGTGAAAAGGAGCGGAGAGAGAGATAAAAGCGAAGGAAAGGCAGGGAGGTTAACCAGGTTATACCTGGTTTGCTACCCTACACGGGGGGAGGGGAAAGGGGAGAAAAAAGAATAGAGATAGCGAGGAGGAAAGAGGGAACAAGTAATACGCGCACACACATCAGTGTTCACCGCACACACACACAATCACAACCGAGAAATATTTGACATCGGTTCCTCTGCGAGATGTTAAAAAAGGCTTGCAAGGACTGGCTCCAAGGAATCGAGAACTTGCAGAGCGCACTGAGCTGACGGAGTTGTCATTCCGTTGAGGAGAGTGCGCATCGTGGTCATGAGAGACCTCAATACTGCGAGGACTTGTAGGTTCCTGTCGTGGCAATCATCTGTGAACGATGAAGCACACTGCGGGGCACTCTGCATCGGCTCTTTATGAGTGCGCAGTGGTGGCAGCGAGGGCCACGCGACATCCGCCGCCGCTTTCAAAGCTTCTGCGTCTTTCCGGCTCTCCAATTGTGATGCATTGGGCGGTGGTGGTGGTGGCAGTGATGGTAGCTGTCGCTTAAGCGAAGTCTGACTATCTGTCGGAGTAGGAGATCGCGTTGTCCGTCCAGATTGGGTAGCAGTGGTTTTAGACCTTCGTCGCCGACGCGAGCGTCGTTGTCTATTTCTCACTACATCAGCAGCCTGTTTGTGCGTCGAGCCGTCCCGCACCATCTGTTTCATGACGCTCCATTCTTTTATGCCGAAAGGATGGTGCCAGTGATAACATACGGCCTCTAGAGCAGTTCGCACTCGCGCGCTTATATCTTTTCCATGCCCAGAGTTCTTTCTATAAACAAACTATGGTAACGGAAACAACACAGACGGTTTTGCAAGGATGGTGAACCGCTGCGCATTTTATGCAACGTGAAGCGAGGATATGCTACAGCCTCGCGATATCGGTCTTATGGAGCGGTGCTGTGGAAAGTAGATTGTGTTTACCTTTTTTGTGTTAGAGATGCATGTATGGAGAAACACATGTGCAATACAATCACAAACCATGTTCCCAACGCTGTTCTTTATATTGAGTAGGTGCTTTCTTTTTTTATTATTTTCGTGTTTTGTTGTTTGGAAATGGTGGACGTCGAAGTTCGGAAGATGCGGGTTGTCTAACAAATTCTGCATTGAAGTTCATTTAGAAAAAAAAAAAAACTCTACGTGAATTCTGGAGAGATCAGCAGTTGTTTTGGTTAGCTTCCGTTTTTCCTTGTTTCGATCTACGCTGTCATATCCCGTCATGAATGAAAACGTTTGTTTAGAGAACGCTTTGCGTGACATTGGTAAGTGGATACGTGTAGAGATTCCCATGTCTTTTATTCTGACTGGACATGGAAAGGTAATTGTCACTGCATTGTTTGCAAAACGAAAGAATATTGAAGTTTGTGGCTTACGAACTGCTCCTTGCGGAACTGCAAAACTTCTCCCTACACTCTTCACATACACCCCATTATTGAACGCCTTCTTAACTAATGCACTTACCGTTATTAAACTTTTCAGCCCGGCCATTAAACATCGACGTGAATGCAATTGTTGAGCATTGTTTCAATACAATTCTTAGAGTGCAAATATATGTTTCTTTTACTGGAACACGCATCGTACTCTGGTTTCTCACGGATTTCGTGTCATGACACGAAGCTGTGTCGTTATTCGTTTTACAAGGTGTAACATGCAACATACAAAATACACGCGCAGTACGCCTTCTTCACCCTGTTTCGTCGAGTTCTTGGAAAGGTTGGCTGTCATGGCGGGAGAACTCGCGAGCCAGACTTCAGATGTTGCACTTAATTGCAGCTCCACTAGGCGAAGAAAGATAGTTTACGGCACTAAACAAAGAAAAATCTGTCACCATCATAACGTACGTCGTCGATCCTGTTGCCTTGCGGCGTGTCAAAGAAGCTGGCTCAGCTCTTTATGAATATTCAATCTACGGCGTCGTAGCGCGGAGCGATACCAGTGGTGGCTAGAGGATAAATCCTTGCTTCGGATAACCAGCGTGATGATGTATGCCGTGCCACGGCCCATGACGGGCCGGCAGATTCGCACGGCCATTCCAGTGATCCGCGAACCCCGACAAAAGCGCCCTGTCGGCTGTACTTCGCGTCGCTTGTTCGGTGCACCATCGTGAGGACGTATAGGCTCAGGAGTCTCTCACGAATTACAATGGCGCTGCACTGTACTTAAAACACTGGGCGAATCTCGGCAGCCCGACAACATGGGCCCGAGGCAGGCTGGCGCTGAGTGATTCGCGACGAAAATACGCGTTACTGGCAGGCGTGGAAACGAGGGAGTGCAACTCACAGGATCATCTTTCGTGTGGAATAGGACGGCCGCCCAGCGCGCTGCCGCTTCAGAATTTCCTGAGCCAAGCGGCCGGGATCTTCGATATTGTACTTAATTAAAAGGCTATTTGACGACCCCAAGCCGAGACATTAAGGCTAACCGTTATACGATAGGGTCACGTTATGTTATAGGGACCACTGTTAAGGCAACTTCGGCTTACTTTTACGGCACCCACCACGGCAGCTTAGTATGAAAGTGGTCGCGCTGCTAAGATGGAGGATGCGGGTTTCATTTCCGGCCGCGGCGACCGCATTTCGGTGGGGGCGAAATACAAAAGACACCCACGTGCTTAGATTTAGGAACAGGTTAGAAAACCCGAGGTGGTAAAGTTACTCCGGAGTCCCTCACTATGGCGTACGACATAATCATATCGCGGTTTTGGCACGTAAAGCCCGAGCAATTATCATTAATTCTTTATGGCATTTGTGACCGATATGACGTCGTGTTATTAAGGTCCCGCTTTGCCAACCCTGCTTTATCATTTTCGCCCAAATTCTTACATTGGCCCATATTCCATGCAAGGCAAACTGCACTACACGGAGCTTACTTGTTGCTGGCATTCTCCACTGGCAACGACTGAAACGACGACTTTCCAGCGCCCAGCGATGGAAAAACTTCGAAGTTCAAATAATCAGATTTACTTGAAACACTCCTACTTCGACTACTTAACACACAGGAAAAGGGCCTTTGTTTCTACTACGTGTACGTAGTTGAGCAGCACTCCATATTCAGAAGAAGTTTTTATACCATAATTTGTTAGAGAGATATTTGTAGACAGGCGTAACTATGGGCATATTATTAAGACAAGCAATCGGCTACAGGCAAGCCTACGCCACGTTACGTCTTAACAGCGGAGCCGTTTAAGCCGTAATTAAAAACTGGTGTCCGCAGAAAACCACAGGTGGGTATGCGCCATAGGAATTGGGCAAGCCCCGCTACCGAGTACAGCAGGTGCGAGCGTTAAACGAAAACTCTGCTCGGCGAAGTGGAGCACGTGAAACGCGTGAAAGAGAGAGAGAGAGACAAAGAAGCAGATAGAAAGAAAATGAAAATATAGAGAGAGAAAGAAAAAAGAGAAAGAGAAAGGAAGCGGTAGAAAGAAAAGAAAAAGAAAATAGAGAGAAATAAAGGAAATAAAGACATAAAAAGATAGAAAGACCGAGAAAGGCATAGAAAAAGAGAGAGAAAGGGACAGAAAGAAAGAAACAGACAAGAAAAAGAGATAGAAAAGACAGAGCAAAACCGATAGAGGCAGAAAGAGAGAAATAAAGAGAAAAAGAGGGAGAGATAAAGAGAAAGAAAGAAATAGTAAGCAACGGGCAGAAAAAAACGGATACAAGAACTAGAGAGCAAGACAAAGAAAGAAGAAAGAAAGAAGAAAGAAAGAAAGAAAGAAAGAAAGAAAGAAAAGAAAGAAAGAAAGAAAGAAAGAAAGAAAGAAAGAAAGAAAGAAAGAGCAAATAAGGAGAAACAGGGAAGGCCACCCAGCTCCGCTCTTGCTTCGTGCTTGGCACCACTAGTGAGAAGCTGCCATAACTTTTTTAATGTTTTCTTTCTTTTTTTGTGTGCGTGGCTGCGGCATCGGCTGTTTTTTAACGTCGCTATGAGCCTTGATCTATCTCTCTCTGTCTCTCTCATTCTCTTAAAGGTGCACGTTCTTCTTTAGTTTGCTATAAGAGCAGTGTGCTACTATGTGACAACGAAGGCACTTTTTTATCAATAGGTATACTGTCGTAACATCAGGCGATCCTAGCTATAGTAATCCTAAATGGTAATTCTCTAAAGTAATTCGCAATGTAAAGCATACTTTAAGGCCAGGTTTTAGTGGGACAACCTACATGGGACTTGTGGCTCTGGTACTGCGTGATTTGCAAACGAAGAAGCTGTGCGTTGCACTTCAGGACATTAGTTAAACATCTGCCCAAGCTTACCACGTGTATGAGTTCTGCAAAAAAAAAGCAAGAGTAATAATTTGTGCAGGATGAATTAGGCTACCAGGAAGTGCACGGATTTAATGCATTTCCACAGAAGCGAAGAAAAGCTACAGGAGCAGTATCACGGCAAAATTAGTGAGTTCATGAAGAAGCGGGCTCAGTACCATCTTCCTGAACACGACCAGGAGGGCCGCTCGAACAGCGTACATACAAAAAATACATGAATAATAATGATAACGCAGCGAGTAAAAAATAACATCTTCTGGCAGTTCCCGACTCAATTTCCATATTGAGTAGATTGAACGGAGTCAGCTTGTCAGGCTCCGGAAGCCAACAGAGACCCCGTCAATTTATTCGGTGCTCGGGAAAGGGAGATAAATTGGGAAAGGGAAGGCGGGGAAGGGAGGTTGCAAGGTCTTTCCTATATACTACAGCCGCAAGCCCCTGTGCCCTCACCCCTTGCGTTCCCATACATAGGGCTTCCTCGGCCCTTCGGCTGCGTGCAGTCATGTAGCGATCGCCCCCCCCCCCCCCTACTTGCTCGATACGTGACAGCCATGATTATGTGAAAATGATGTGCGAGGTCAGCGTGTACGCGCGCGAACCGTGCCACTTCGTCTTTCATAGTTTAAACTAAAGCCGCCGTCCGGATTGCATTTTGAGCGTGATGGCGCAGAAGGGGGACGTGACATGTCGGAATGAGGAATGCCCCTAGGCGCAATGAACACAACGACGGACTCGCAGGCTACCGCAAGCTTTGTTCTATTTGTCTGTTTCCGAGACTGTTATTACCATTTGCTAGATACCAGTGCAGTCTCACCGCGATTTATCCGATGCTGGCCTGTAGACTAACGCAAAATGGCATAGACACTCGTGCCTGAGCGTTAAACGCACAGGACATCTTTCGTCACGATCGAATTACAACACCGTTTCAAAGGATTCGCTCAATTCAGCGTTGCAAGAGCTGCTCTAACTTGTACGTTGCCTTGGAGACGCCATTTTATACGTGTTTTTTTATCAAGATTGACACGGTTCCTTAGGTAGTCTATGTGCATGTAGGGCTACACTCTAAGGAAAAAAAAAAGCAAGACTATTCGAAAAATTTCTTTACGAAAACTTCCTAATTGTTACTAAATTTATACGATGCATATTGTCGGGCACGTTATCTGAATTTGATAAGCATTCATGCCTATTTAGTAAACACCACTATTGTGTTTGACATGCGGTCTGTTATTCTGTTGTGATGACAATATTGAGCTGCCGTGGGTAAGACGTTGCATTTATTACAGCAAAGCTATAAATCAAAATTTGTCCATTCCACGCAAGCAAGAACTCCTAGCGTGAATGCGCCACCGAAATTGGACAAGCCCCACTGTTCACCACTGGTCCACTAAAAATGACGAAGACTTCAGCGGGCAGAAACGCACGTTCCACAGAAATTGGGCAAGTCCCACTACTCGCTACAGGTCCACTAAAAATGAAGAAAACACCCGGGCGGCAAACGACAATTAATATTTCTTGACAGACGTAACCAATGATTGCGAAAGACTTTAGTGAACTGTCGGGATCAACCCAGTGATAAACAGCATGACCACGTGTATCAGCATCGCTGGTCAACAATTACGCTGGTTGACTTATAACAAGCGATAAGCGGTTTATGCACACTCAAGATTGCCTTGTGCATGGAATTGCGTTTTTTTTTCTTGGTTTATCTGCGCATAATGTAATCTGTCGTGTTTAGTATGCAGCCTGTCTGAAATTATTAAATGTCACGCCGCGTTATGAGGGTCTGGCGTAGCTTATTTCCTATCTTTATACACCTAGAAAAAAAGGGCGGGGGGGGAGGGGTGTGGGGGATTTCACGCATAATGAAAGATTACGTCTAATCGAATGTAGCGCTTGTACGAATATGTAGAATGCGAAGCGTAGTTACTAAAGTAATGGTAAACATCCACAATCTCCAGTAAGATGTTATAAACACAACTTCAGAGGAAACGTAAATAAGCCACAATAAAATTGTTTGCTATGCCAAGTCCCCATCCTAAAAGCTTAAAATGCAGACTGTTGGGAGGTGGAGAGGTTCACGACCGAGGGAATGCACTTTATTGCGCAAGTTTCCAGCAGGCGAAAATACAGAAAGCAACTGTCCAACGTAACAGTGCAAGCGACGCCTGACAGTCACGCTAATCCCAGTCCGACAGCGAGGGTCACCCTGCCTCGGCAGGACCGCGTCGCACGGTAATCTCGACTTGCTTCAGGTGGCGTTAACGCCACGTCCGGACGCATTAGCCAGCTGCGTCCCGAGTGCGAGAGAGCAACTGTGGGCCCGAAACACGAGAAACGAGAGCTCGGGCATTTCCTCGCTCTCGTTTCACCACTGGCCGTCAGCCCACTTCGCGCGCCGCGCACAGAAGGCTCGTTTGTCACAGGTATTTCTACGAGCAGGAAATCTGAGAACAGTGATGCCTCACGCGGTTTAGCTTTATTCTTTTCATTGAGAAAGAAATAAAGAACAGGAGATGGGGTCCTTTGCTCTGTTGCGTTGCAGCTAAGGAGGATATGTTCCCCTGCCTTTTGCTTTCGTGCTTCCTTATACGAACACATTCTACTGTTACAACTTCGCAGGAACGCTTCTTTAAGCTTCTTTTTTTTCTGCTTTTGACTTTACTTCTTGTTCGCAAATGACGAGACTACAGCGAACCGAATTAGCCACGCAACGAGAGCGGCCATGAGTTAATCTTAATGAGGATTATCGCGAGGCTCGAATGTTTCTGTCCGTATACTGCAGAGCTTAGGCCGTATAAGGGAATAACGTTATTGCCCAAGCCTGTGTTTTACAGTAGGTGAAAAGAGGTGCGCAGAGAAATAGAGAGCAAAACATCGAGCTCGATACGCAACAAACCAAGTGTTTACGCATCTCTATGAAGTTAAAAAGGGTGAGAGGGACGGGTGTTTCATGGGTTCGTGGGGCATTTTATGAGTATTCTAGGCATTTATTACGCGCTTCTTTCTCATCTGTGCGTTATCGTAATCGTTGTCATTCGTTTGTCCATCCATCTTGATCGTCTCAATCAGCGCTTGTTCGCTCCCGAGTTCGCGACCAACCAAACGTCATTCCAACCCAGACGTCATTCCAACCCAGACGTCATACATGGTCGAGGCGCAAATGTTTGTTGTCTTTACTATTATTTTAGACATACATGCTGTTGTCAGTCTTCTTGCAGAATCAGCGACATCGACTGCAGACACGTGCTGCCAAATGCAAAATATCGCGGCGTTCATCGCTTAAGTACATGTAAGGCAATGTAAACCAAAATGATCGAAGCAGCCCTATGAAGTGGCATGTACGTATGTTCTATGTGGCAAACGAAGTATTTCTTAGACATCTAGCTTAATCTATATCTGCTGTTTCTACCGGTTGCTGTTCTGGCTGCGCCATAGAGTATTTCGTTCAATGAACTACAAATTTTAGGAAAAAAAAGAGAGCGCGTTACTCTATTTTTGGTGAATCCTCGCTTGTCACAAAGAGAGTCGTATACGTCACCAGTCAGGAATCACAAAGAAGAGCGAAAAGACCGTTTTTTTTTTCTTCTCAGAGTGCAGCAATATAAAAAGAAAGCTCTACGCCGAAGTTTAGTGCTTTATGTGAAAACATGCATCGGGGAGACAGCACGTCAAACTGCCGCACTTGAGCGCACAGACTCTCTTTTAGTGCATAGCATCTTTACTTTAATAGCTCCTCTTTGCGCGTGTCTATATACGCGCATACAGTTTTGCATGTGCATATACACACGCATACATACAAACGCGCACACGACTAATGTACGGTTGAAACTTCCGAAAAAATTGCTGGCTACGCTGCTACAGTGAACACCTTACGAAGCAAATTACAAAAGCAAAGGCTGCGTGCACATCGCATTTTTCTTTCGTCTTTTGCTTTTCACTTTCCTTTCCACTGACGGCTCTCCGCGGTCTCGCATTCACCAACCGCTCGCGCCATGTCGGTGCGGCGCGAATGCTCGCCGGCGTGTCCAACATCACTGCTGCCAGCGGTTGTTTCTGGGAGTTGGTAGAACTAGAGGACTATGTTGAACACCATAGTTCCGAACAATGTTGCGTGGCAACATGAATAAAGGTCTCAAACTGCACCCGGGAGCGAAACTTGTGGCTAAATAGTGTTCATATAAGCGCCAATTTTGAAAACAGGCATTTATAGGCGTTTGTAAACATTTAGGCACAAACGACAAAAATAGACATTTATATGCACTACAGAAACACTATGAAAGCCCTTCTTAACCTCTAATCATGCTCATATATCAAAGAGGCGCGATAGGAGCGCAAGGAACAAAATAGGCATTTGCCTAAAATCCGGTCTTTACTTATTACGATCTTGGGTTAGTGAACGCTCACACTTATGGCTGCAGGCAACACTGTGGAAACATTGGTGTTAACCTGGACAATGCACGTAACGCAAAAAAAAACGAGTCACAATTTAGTGCATTGTTTGAAGCTTTCGAGAAATGCAATGTGAATAGCTCAACTCAGCAATCTTGGGGCACTGTCATTATGGTGATATTATGCCTTGTAACTATTAAAAAAAAACGCTCGACTAGTACATTGCGGAGAAATTTATTTAAAAAAACTCGCTTGTACCATGGAGATTTCAAGTTTACCAGTTTACCAGAGATTACCAGTTTTCATTCGGAAACATATAAACGCTCCTTTAATCATAACAACCGCGACCCCGATGTCACGTATCCTTTCCTCTTACTCTCACAGATTGCTCGGAAGTGCACATTTGCGGCGAGCACCCAAATATCACTTTCAGCGCGCCCGACACAGGTGCGGCCCTACAATAACGGTCAGAAAGCGTAGCAGTCCCATATGAGGTTTGGAGTTAAATTGAAGAAAGGCTTAGACGCGGTTCGACCGATGTACCGGGTCAAGTCTGGGTTTACGGTCGTCTCCCATTGTGTAGTCGCTCACGAGAAAAAAAAAAAAGAGGGAATTCAGAAAGTGGCTTCCCTGGAGGCCATAATAAATGGCGTTGCAACACATTTCGTCTCCGCACAGTCCTGAGCGCACGCATTTCACAGCAGTGAATGTGGCGTCGCGTCGTTCGGGATCGCCTCTGTATAGCTGGCTCGCCATGCAGTGAAAAGGCTTGAGTGAAGTGGGAAGACAAAGTGCCGGCACCGGCTCCTCTGAGATGGAACCGCTGCATTCAGTGAAGGGCCGTCTGCTGGAGAACGATAATTGTAATTACTTGCGGCCGCGGTTCATCTTTGTGTGGTTGGTTGGCAAGTTCATTTAAATCCACGAGTTTGGATGGCTTTACCTTCGACTCCGGTCACTACCGACTTAAAGTTTGACTGTCTGGTTTTATAGAGATGTTTCTTTTTTTTTTTCCGTCCGGAAGTTCGAGCCAATGGTGGCGTCGAACGTGCTGGAATAATAGGATGACCTCTTCGACTGTTTACAATCTATTGTTTACAGCTGCTGTGTATCATTAGTTAACGGTCGTAAGTGAATACATTGAGACATGACAAGAGGTTAATCTGAAATCTAGGAAAACTCCGTATGCGGCGAATAAATACCTGTAATTTGCATTATATCGCAACGAATGTCAAACCCTCGGTTTTATTATGGCGCTACTACGAATAATTATCGGAAACTACGTCGATCGGGCGTCAGCAGGGCGATGTTAGACACTCAAGCGACATCAATGCAATCGAGCGGGTTACAGATAAAAAAAAAAAGAAAGATTGAAGACGTCAATTACCATGGCTACTTTTTAATGTGTGTACTCGCGTGTGAGCGCATCCTGCGTGCGTGCTTATATTTTAATAACACATAGCGCAAAAAAGTCACAGTTTCACCGCAAGGGCGAAGCAATGAATGCGATAGCAAGAAACTAATGCTATACGAAGTGAGGCTCGCCAATGGATACTGTCAGTTTGAACAGCGCTCCTGTTGCAACGGCGGCCGAAGCAGCGAAGGAAACTAGCGTGCTTAAAGTGTCGAGCTGTGACACTTGATAGTTCGCACTCATCTTTTGTTTGTGCGTTTAGCGGCGTCCCTTGAGCTCGAGTGACTTTCGTACGCTTCGTAACATGAGCGCGGACATCACGGTGAAAGCTCGAAACATCCCTCTTACCCTGACCACGAGAAAACCGTGCGAGCAGACAGCGGAAGGGCAAGGTTCTCCCTGCGCAAATATAAGAAGCGAGCGAGCTCGCCGACGACGCTTAAATGCGCCCGTCGCGCTCCCCGCGCCATCTCGCTGGTAATGAAGAAAAGCTTATAAGCGCCTGCCGTCTCTGAGTCCTGCCAGCGGTAAAGGGTGGGCTCTTTACCGCTCGCCGTTAGCTACTTGAAGGATCTGCGCTTTCTGGCCTAGTGGTTAGCGCCACGCGCTGCGGAACGAGAGGTCGCTGGTTCGACTCCGCGCTTCGGAAGCATTTTTCTGAATTATTTTTCTTTGGGACTCTGATATATATATATATATATATATATATATATATATATATACTTATGCATATACGGTGCATGACGGTGGCGACGGCAAAATCCAGCCGAGACTGTCCGTATAATTGCTATCGCAATAAAACGTAGATTAAATATTTATAGTATTGTTTGGCTCATGGTATATATTCTTGCGCCTTCGACAAGCAATAGCTGTAGAAGGAGCGCGTATGCATATAGTGCTTAGTGTGACACATGGATCCAAGATGGACACATTAAGATAATCATCAATTATAGAAAGCGCCGATGGCTGACCGGCACCGCATGCATTCGTTGCCTTTTTTAGTGTTTGTTCTTGGATAATATACAGTACGAACTACTCCCGTGACTCGGTATCCAGAAGAGCAGACGCTGGGGTGCATTAAGAGCCTGATGGCTTAGGCCGAAATTAAGTCAAATGAAAACGAACTCTACGAGTCTTTCCTTCCGTTAACGTATATATTATCTAAATGATTTGCGGGATTCGCCCTGCTGAAAAAACCGACGCACGCGACGAGTGCTCGTACTAATATTCCGGTTATACGGGACTCTGACTGCGATGTCCCATATATAGTTCATCAGATCAGTAAGACAGCACTTGCAACTAACTGCTCGCGTCTGATTTCGGCAGAGGAGGCGTTGCAGCGACAGTGCGTCCTTAGTGAAGTAAAAAATATGAAAAACGACCCAATGTAGGCTCTGCGCACGATAGCAGGCTTTAGAAAATCGATGGCTTTCCCAGGACGATTCTACCAGTGAGCTATGGAGGAGAAGCAGTAAGCTCACAATTAGATTTTGAACTGTCTCTGAGCAAATCTGTATTTTCTAGTGAAAAAAAAAAAAACAATCGGAAAAAGTAAGCCGCATCTGATTAAGAAACAGTAGACCGAATCTGTGTACAGTCTATGTAGGTGCGCTGAGCAATAAGCAACAGTGGTGTTAGGAGGGCGGTGTTAATATTTTTCCACAAGAAGAAAATGCTTTTTTTTTTTTTTTGGCTTGTAAAAGGCTCCACTATCGCAAAGTGTCATTTCCTGGGAAGGAAAAAAAAAGAAGAGATAGAATAACGTCAGCCTCTAATACATCTTTTAAGATATTTGCTTTTATTTCAAGTATGTTTATTTCCATATACATCTTTACGCCGGCGCTGACTTACTGTCAGCTATTTCATAGCAACAAGTGCTTGAGCTATTCTGACAACAGTTTCGCTAGTATCGATCAAACTAATTTTATCAGCGGTGTTGCATTACTTGTGGCCTAGCAAATGAACGCTATGGCTCATATATTGCTGGGCGTTAAGGCTCCCACAAACGTCGTAGATGGCAAGGTGCACGTAAGTCTATGACAACTTCAGAACGACAAGGAGATCACGTAAGAAGGAAACAGAGAAGGCAGAAATAAAAGGAGGGACAAAAAAGCAGATAAAGAATGGTTTTCTCTGCGGAAAGAGGGCGCACGGAGTGAGGGGAGAATGAAAAAAAAAAGGCAGTGTAAAAACGATGCCGCAGAAACCGGGAGCCATGCATTTTCGCGTCCTCACAAAGAGGGGAAGCCATTCTTTTCTCCCTAGCGCCGCTGGAGATACGTCGCCTCGCCACTGTGGACACAATGCCTGAATGGCGCGTCGTAAAAGGCGGTCGTTGCGAACCGCTTCAAGGAGGCCGGTGCTCACAGCGCTTTCACGGAGCCGCCAGCAGTCGCCTCGCAGCGCAGGTCACAACTGGCACGCTCAGTGAACGAGACGGCACTGCTTAATGTCATGATGGCGCATTTTGAGAAAAATACGAACGAAGGCATTTATTTGGCATAAACGGAAGAAAGCTCGCATTTAACATACGCCCAATATACTGGGAACTCGGTTAACACATTCGCACTTTTTTCTTCATATTTCACAATAGGGAACGCCGAAATACATGGAGCAGAAATATTTGTCCGCATTCAGATTCTTGTTCTTCTTTATAAGATCACAATTAATAAGGTTCCGAACAGTGCTTCCACCTACACTGAGCGGATCTCTTGTGATTGCTTGGCCGCGTTTCATACTGCTTTTAAACAGCATGCTAGTGCCGTTGCCTCTTATTCTGTGTACATGTCTGCGCGTATGTTTTCATCTAATTAGCGGGTGTAGCATTTCATAGCAACTCGCATTCCGTATAAACGCTATAGCCAGCAAGCGGTACAGTGGCTACACATCAGTTTCCACACAGTGGGGCTCTTTAATGGTCGGACAAACACGTACGACGCATGGTAGCTTTATAGTGTGTACTTATTTACCGCAACACAAATGTGACGGCCGGGAGTACAACTCGCATTTTGCTTAGGAATGGAAACCTAATGTCACTGAGCCACTATGGTGGGTATTTACACGTGCCCAGACAAAAAAAGAAAAAGAAAAATTAGCGCTGCTTGCACGAAGTCGCGCAAGGCTGTCTCACAGCTGAGCTGGTGGGAACCTATAGCTGGCCCTGGCTTGGCTAGCCTTTTACCCTCTCACCTGTCTCTTTCCCACCCCTTGTTATACCATACATGGATATATATGCTTGCTCCCTTTTTTAAACTTTTATTTTTGAGTCGGTGTGTTTTTATCTCGTTCTCGATATGTCTTTTTGTTTCTCTGTCTTTCTATCATTTTCTGTCTTTGTCCCTTTCCGTTCTTTCTTTTCTTCTCTTTCTTTCTGGGTCTTTCTCTCTCTCTCTCTCCGTAGTCGTTCTGTCGACTTATATTTTTTCAATCTTTCTTTCCTTTCTTTCTATATATTCCTCAATTTCTCTTTCTTTCTTTCTTTCTTTCTTTCTTTCTTTCTTTCTTTCTTTCTTTCTTTCTTTCTTTCTTTCTTTCTTTCTTTTCTTTCTTTCTTTCTCCTCTCCGTACTCCTCCTATCTCTTCTCCTCACTCACGCTTTCCTTTCCCACCGCATATCTATACAATACTACACAAGCCTATGCTGTGCCCTGCTAGCGTACGACACTCGCGCTCGAATTGTGGGGACGTAGATTCGAGTCCCGCCTCGCCAAGAAATCTTTTCGCCAATAATTTCTCTCTTTCTCTTCCTTTCTTTCACTTCCTTTCTCTCTTTCTTTTTCTCTCCTTGTACTCGCTCTCTCGCCCATCAGAGTTATGGCATTCAGCGCCGCATAAATCGGCGCACGTGTTGTGGGAGCGAAGCCGAAGAGGAAGAAGAGGATGAAGTGAGCGCGTGCCTGTTTATGACGATGATACTTTTATATCGAGGACACACGGCAAACCTCGACCATAGCAGCTGTGCTGTAAAACGAGCACGGAAAAGAGAGAATCTTGAGACATGGTGCGCTTGCTTTCGGCAGGTTTGCTACTGATTATCTACTCTACAAGCTTTGGAAGAAACGGCGTAATAGAAAAGGAAGACAACGGTAACGCAGCCTAGCATTGTCTCAACACTCTTTCGAGAATCTTTCGGTGAACGCTGGAAAAAACCGCTCAACAGGTCTTTCCTGAGTGAGGTGAGATCCGTCTTGCTTCCAACTTGTTGGAAGCCACCTTGCTTCCGACATGTTGACTTGTTGAAAGCGAGACAGATATTAGACAAGCAGAAGCAGAGTGGCGCAAGCAGGGTGGGCATGGAGACAAAGCCAGCCGTAAATCTATCCAGGCCACTGCACCAGCTCTGGCTGCGGCTTCGACTTCGCTGTACGAGACATGTCAACCGCTGGAACAGCCAGGAGTATCTCGTAGCAAGTGCGTTTCTGGCGTGGCGAGAATTTGTGTGGAGGAGAAGGCTACGCGGCCATTATGCAGACGCACCGCACTGCGCTAGAACATGCATCAAAGTGGACGACGCCGACGACGATAACGCCGGCGGCGTAAGCGCCACGCCAGACCACAGCGTCCGGGCCATGCATGTCCGAGTCATTAGCTTCACGGACGGTCATTTGAAGCCTTCGAGGCTCTGACGAACGCCCAGCAACCGTAACGGCGGGTGTGCATTTTCTGGAGCTCAAATGAACCACAACAGCGTGAATCTATCGGACAAGCCGGAACGGCGAGGGGTAGAAGGAAATGGGCGGATACGAGGAGAGGGGCATTAAGAAAAATTCGAGAGAAACTGGCTGCCACGTAAATTCTGTTCTCTTCCTTCCTTTCCTCTTTGCAATGCTTGTCGCTGTAATCTAAGCGCTAGCAATGCGTCTGCAGTGACCGCCATCGTCGTGGAATGGCTATGTGAGACGAAGAAGCGTAACAAGCCTTTATCTTAAGACGTTCCGATTCCTATCTGCTCACAACCGCTCTCATTATGTGTGTGTTTTGACACCGTATAGGGTGCTGCGTCGAGTGGAGAGTTGAGTCATGATATAAGCCGCGGCAGCTCGCTAGCGCAAAAATGTCTGAGAATAAAGAAATGCGTTAGAGGAAATTAGAATGGAATACTGCAAATGATGCTTCTTCAAAAAATGTGGTCGCACCTGCTTTTGAGCAGTAAGCTTCCCTTCCAGATCAGCTTTTCAAATTGCAATGTGATATTTCTTTTTTCCTCGTAGAGGCCTTAAAAGCATTTACATGACTGTTATGCAGTGAAAACGTCCAGAAGCTTGGCTTATTGATCCTCATCTCTAGGGAAAAACACGAAAAAGAAAATATGCATTTTACGCCCGACACGCGTCCACGGATTACCCCCACAGAAAAGAGTGATTCCACCTATCAGTGGCATCAGAGTGATTCCACCTGTCAGGCGTTTAGATAACGTTCGTCTACTGGACAGGCTTTTTTGTTTGAGGCCCGAGTATCTAACGAGAGAAGTGATTCAAATAATCACATATCTTTAATTCACTCGGAGCCATTTATCAGTTTGTTACCTAACGGTATGCGAATAGAAGTAGGATATTTCCATGTGAGAGACAACTTATCAACACATCAAGCAACCATGGGACGTGATTTCTTTAGAAAAGCGGAGCAGTTGCACGAGGAACGATCGACTGACAATCATGATGAAATGTTGTCGCGCAAATAAATGCAAAAATATCGCCGAGGATTGCGATACTGCCTAATGCGAATTCTGAGCGCAGCTTCGTGTTGGGGCACGACCAACTGTGTTTGAAGTTTTGGCTTTCCGCAACGTATCGACTACGCCATAAATAATAATTGTTGTGAAGTAGGACAGCACCCACTGCTCCAACATTCGTCTTTCTGCGGATAAGCGAGGTACCCGCTACACATCTGTAAGGTATTATGTGCATTTTGCTGATGCTTCACGTGGCTGATGACGATGAAGAATTATGGCTGAGTGCTTTGCTGTGGGTGGGAAGCATTGAACTGCACACTCGTTGCGCGATTAGCATTGGCGATGACTGCTTGTTATTTGACTCTTCTGCGGCGCTATATTACACATGTTAACGCGATTGCTTGCCCGACATGACGCGTGTACAGGGTCTTCTTACAAATGAATTTCACGCATCAACATGGCTCTCTCGTAGAATACTCGACTGCCACGCGGAGGGCCCGGCTTCAAATCCCAATCGATCCTGGCTATCTTTTTCTCATTTTATTTTTTCATGTCTATCGGTTACTTTTTCATGTCTATCGGTTACGCCACCGACGGCAACGGCTACGCCGCTCAACGCAGGAACGGACGCCTAAGAGCTGCGCTCTAAGAAAGGAAGCCCGCCTTCGAATCCTAGGTACGCGGGTTCGAATCCCGGCTCACCAAAAATTTTTTTTCGCCAAGAATTTTTCTTTCTCTCTCTAACTCTTTGTTTCCTTTCTTTATTTCTCTCTCTCTCTCTCTCTCTCTGTGCTCGTTCTCGTACCCATCACAGTTATTCTATCCTGCACCGAAGAAATCGGAGCACGTGTTTTGGGAGTGAAGCAGGAGATGAAGAGGACTGAGAGAAAGAAGAGGACGATGAGAGTGCGTGCTGATTTATAATGATGACAGTTTCTGTTCGCGCTACACGGTGCAACGAAAAGCTTAAAGAGCTCCGCTCTCATAACACAAAACAAAAACAAGGCTTCCGTACCCAAAGAAGTAGTAATCGTAGTTTTTTGTGGAAGTCCCGCCTGTGCTTCTATTTTTTTCTCTTTGTTTTTGTTGTGCGCACCACTAAACAACCGTCTTTATGATACGATCACGCGCTTTCCGATAGAACGAGGCACCACCGCTGATTCGAACAGCCTCGAGAGGAATGTATCGGGCTTTCAGTGATACTGGGAAACCACGAGTAATATATACAAGGCCGCTTGAAGTGTAAGACGCATGATCCTAGAGAAAAAGCGCAGAATAAGCGAATAAACAAATAACAGCAAGAAAACGATGCCACTACAGACAAATACAGGACAAGGTGTCACTACCAAATGCACGTATAGGAGGGACGGAGACGCGAACAACGAATCAAGACAGCAAAGAAAAAATAAATCTCCATGTCTGCAGTATTTGTTGTGACAGGAGTCACTGGTCTCGAAACTGTTCCGGGCTCTTTCGCTGTCCTTCCACGTTTTCCTCGAGGGACAAAGCAGATGCCTTCTCGTAACAAGGGATGCCTGTGCTTGGGCCAAGGTGGCTCCATTGCTGCGTTGATTCCATCAGGAACGCGTCGTTTGAAAACAGAAGCGAAACAACTCGCAGACTGTCACCATTCCTAGCCCTGCTATCAGGAAACTGCCTTTCGTTCTCGCTTTTGCGCGAAGCCTATTGCTAACTGAAGATCACGGACACTGCCGGTCTTGGTGGAAACAGACAGCACGCTTATGTTGCCACTCCTGCACTCTAGCCGGTAGCTTGGAACTAAAGAGCAACGCCAGTGTTTGCTGCTGTTAGTTTATGTAGCAGTAATCCGCAGCAAATGATGTGGCCACCGTTGCCACTAGAGTGCGCGCAGAGCCGAATGGAAGCGAAACAAGGCATAAGACGCTAGCGTGATAGTTAGTAGACGTTATATGGACTATTGACATGAGGGAGCCGTTCATATTGAGCTGTTTACACAGCTTGGGGATGATTATGTTACAGGTACTCCATATGGGATTTGCGGACGCTTTGTACTTTAGTTCTGTCTCGTTTCACTTTCTTTGCTTGTATTTTTTCTTCGCGATGTATCAGATGTTAGTTTCCGGAATGTTAAATACTTTTGCTGTATCAATGTTTCATTTCAACATACTGAGCATTTCTCTCTTTTCAAACAGGTAAGCACAGTTCTCGTGAGACAGCTGCAGTGCGAGACCTAGAATAAAGTGACAGATATTAGAAACACGATGCGGCAAAGCTCGCTGTGGGTATTAAATACCTAGGGACGAAGCAAAGCTGAAAATAATTTCTAAATGTCATTTCCTTGCCATCATTTGTCCTTTTTTATAGTTAATCTTGAACCATATGCGACAGGTAGCACAAAAGGGTTCGATAAGTGTTATAGTACACGTGGCACTTCAACGACATCCTCGTTTGGCTCATCAAGTTTTTACCGATTACACGATACTCCCGACAAGGAATACTATATTTATGCTGAAGGGACAAGCATGGTCTGGCAGTTTAGCATCAGACACTGAAGCAAACAAGCTCGTGAGTTAGGAGACACCACTGCTCCGAATCAAGAGATATATCGCTTGCCTCAAACGACCTATATTTATTGCCACGTGTGCTCGGTCGCAGCATATGTTGATACGTCAGAATACGTCAAGAATCCTAAATAATGGTCGTGTTTACAACTTCGGAAAGTCAGTCAATAATGCCTCGAATGGAGAAGGAATAAACAGCAAACTAAAAAAGGAAGGACAGCAAAAGAGCACGTTACAGTGTTTCTTTTTAAGAGAGAAGCTGTTCTAGCTCGGCGTAAAATGTCGTGACCCAAAATTATCAGAATCTTGAACCGACACGCGCTATATTCGTCCTCTTCTACCACTTCTGTCTCGCTCCAGAACACGTGTGCCGATTAGTCAGTCGTATAGCGAGGGGAAAGCACAAAGCGAAGGAGAGATGTAAGGGTGAGGAGGAGGGCGACAAAAGAAAGACAGAAAGAAACAGAGAAACAGAAAGAAACAAATATACAAAGAAAAAGAAAATCTTGTCGAAAAAAGAGTTCCTCATGAGGCGGCGGGATCCGAACCCGCACCCACGATCCGAAAGCCAGCGTCTTAACCACTCGGCTATTCAGGCCCCCTTTTTTTTATTGCGATAGCAATTATATGGACACTCTCGGCGAATTTTCGCTGTCGCCGTCATGTCCCGTATATGTATATGTATGTATATATACATAAACACCGAAAA
The DNA here is from genome assembly GCF_013339695.2 of Rhipicephalus sanguineus. Taxonomy (NCBI): domain Eukaryota; kingdom Metazoa; phylum Arthropoda; class Arachnida; order Ixodida; family Ixodidae; genus Rhipicephalus; species Rhipicephalus sanguineus. The sequence continues at coordinate 224,956,383 of NC_051178.1, forward strand.
TAAAAATAATTCAGAAGAAAAAAAATCACAGCATATCCACGGAGTAAATGATCATGAGTGGGCGAAGCTGCGGCGGTTCATCGGTAAACCGTGAATCTTCCGTGAATTCTGCCCAGTACATCATCACGGACGTGAGAAAGGTTCGATGAGAGTTATGACGACTTGCAGCTCACTTTAATTTTACATGTACGCTGTGAATTTTCATTGTTTAATCACGCACAGGAGAAATCGCACACACGCACTGCCTTGGAGGTCAAAAAATTGGGGTACCCTTAAGCTTCGCCTTTAAGAGTTGAACGCAATAGCGAAATCCGGCCCCTAGTGCGCACTTCAACCACTAAGTGCATACTTATTAATGTGTTTTGTTACACGCACGCGCGCGCGCGCACACACACCACACACACACACACACCACACACACACACACACACACACACACACACACACCACACACACACACCACACGCGCACACACACGCAGCGCGCGCGCGCGCGCGCCGATCTAAAGCAAGAGTCGCATGGCCTCTAAGATACACGCCGCGCGCTCGCCATCTCGGAGGCCATGAAGAGTCTCACAATGCCTCACAGATGGCAGCACATTATCTAACGTTTGCTGTTTGCTTGTTGATATGTTTTCCGCTAGATGGACATAGTTGTCCATTTTTAGAGCTGTTTGAAAGTTCGTGTGTGTTTTTAGCGGCGATGGCTGCACTATCCCGGCCTTTTTCGACGTAGTTTAATGGTCTCCCAAATGCGCCTACAAATCGCCGAATGGGCTCGTTTTCGTCGTGACACCTGTCGAACAAAATGCGTTACGGAGACTCCTTCCACTACATAGCATTTATGTAGTGTTTTTTTCCGAAGTAGCTGCAAGTAACCTCGTGGCTTCGTGGTAGGACACCTGCTTGCCACGCGAACGGCCCGGGTTCGATCCTCAATGAAACCGATATTGTTGTTCTTTATTTTATTTGCTGCTTTCTCGATTTTTCGCTCACGGTCGATTTTTCGCTCACAACCAACGGTGCCGACACCGACAACGGAATTTCTGCGACACGAGCTCTCTAACGCTATCGCGTTAAAATCCAGTGCCTATATATACGGTGTGGTCAGTGAACGGTTGTGCAGCGTGAGCGGTCAGTTTTTCTTTCAATCAAGACGCTGCCTCGCGACGCTGCCTGCGTCGGCGCCGCTGCGCCGCGAGGCAAGATAGGGGGGGGGGGGGGGCGTAGGAGAGGAGAAAGAGGGGGAAGCGTAGGAGAGGAGAGGGCGATACATATCACGTACTGTCGCAGCGCATTGTCTTTAGGGAGCCTTCATGTGTGTACGCCCCCTGCGTTTTTAAGACTGGTTACACACTACTACGACGGGGACGAACGGGTGCCGCTATAAGGAGCTTCGCCCCTAAAAATTACACCATCTCCTAAAGGGTACCATGAGGCGATGCGAAGCTGGAGCACGATCGCGTTTCGTTGGGCATGCTACCGACCTCGCGTCGTGGAACTCGAAGAGGAACACTACGCGCGTCATGTCTTCCCTCTAGCCTGGCCGTTAATTCTCACAGGTCGAGCGGGGAACGCGGTTGACAGGCTTGCGAGAGGGGTGCAGCGTAGGAGAGGAGAAAGTCGGGATGCGCATGCGCTGGCGCTCATCGCAGAGTTGTGCAGGAGAGAATTTCGGCATGTCGAGCCCGCATTTCAGAGGAGTCACCGAAGCAAGCGCTGGCGCGCAGCGCTCTACCACTTGAAGGAGAGGAGACCAGAGGAGGAGAGTAGCGCATGCACCGCGAGAGCAGAAGCGAGAACGCAGGAGAAGCGCAAGCAGGTGCTGGGAGAGAAGTGGGGAGAGTAACGCGCAGCTGTTGGAGAGAGGGAAGGAGGAGAGTTTGGCACGCGAAGTGTGAGTGCGGACTACCACGTCGCGGACTACTATGCCGCGGAACGTACCCCCGAGCAAGAGATGCTTTCGCATCTAAAAAAGTTTCCATTTCGATGGGCGCCAGCGGGAATTCGAACCTGCAACCTTTCGTTCCGCAGCGCGCTGCCTTAGACAATTACGCCATGCGCGAGTCGTTCTCCAGGGTACTAACTGCAGAATAAAAACACACACGGCGTTGGGTGAAACTCACTGGACGCCACACATGGTGAAATTAAAATTATACCAGACGCAGGCCATGCTGCATGGTTGCCCGCGCTGTGTTTGCGTCGTATCTCTGGTGACCCACGTTAGTTTTCCATTTTGGGGTTAGGGTGCCTTATTGCGCGTTTCGTCCAAGGGGGCGCACACATCTAGACACACTATTTGGTGTTGTAAGACCGCGCCACCCGTGGCCAGTCATCCACGGAAAAAAGTCACAGTTTCACCGCAACGGCGAAGCAATGAATGCGATAGCAACAAATTGGAATGTAACGCGAAGAACGGAAAGCAGCTCGAAATTGCCAGCGCGTCGCTCGAGCCCAAAGGACGCACGAAAAGAACGCACACAGGACGAGCGCGAACTATCATACGTCACAGCTCGATATTTGAAGCGCACTGCTGAAACATAAAGCAGGACGCACGAAACGAACGAACAGGTACAAACAGGACGAGCGCGAACTAAATGTCGCAGTTCTTACTTATTTCTGTTTGAAGAGCGCGCTCCTTTCGCAAACGCGGCCGCTGCAGCGAGCGAAGTGACTTCGTTTAGCTTCGTTGCGCTCCTCGCGCCATCTCGTTGGCAATGAAGAAACGCTTATAAGCGCCTGCCGTCTCTGACACCGGCCAGCGGTAAAGGGTGTGTATATAACGCTCGCCGTTAGCTTCCTAGAGGGTCGGCGCTTCGTGGCGTAGTGGCTAGCGCCATGTGCTGCGGAGCGAGAGGTCCCTGGTTCGATTCCGAGCTTCGGAAGCGTTTTCCTTAATTATTTTTCTTTGGGACTTATATATATATATATATATATATATATATATATATATATATATATATATATGTATATATATACAGGGTGTCCCAGCTATCACGCAGCACGATTAAAAAAAAGAGGAACGGCGTTACGCGAATCAAACCTACAGCATATTGTTCCTAGTATACTAGAGTAGCCACTGCTACTTTTTTCGTTAATGAGGTTTAATTAATTAGTCATAATTATATTTCTAACTCGACAAGTACTCGCCTAATTGTCAAAATGTCAATGAGGCGTATGTGGGCATGTTCAAATGGCATCTAACTGCGCTACTTTCAACAACGTGCTAATTGCGCGCTCATTTTTTCCGGCTGATAAAGAAAGCCCGCTAAATATGAAAAATAACACGTGGCTACGCTCCCACCCGCAAAGGAAAGTAGCACCCTCAAATAAGCTTACTGCAAACAACCGCTTTGTCTGTTGCCTGTTGCGAAAGACAGCGTTCCGCATTTTGGCAAGGGTACAGGTCGGGCGCCAGCGATATGCGTGCAATTTCGCTGGAATTCAATTCGTTCGATAGTACGCCGCAATCATCCATATCTCACGGCCGACTGTTCTGATTGATAACGCGGCAGGTGTTCTGATTACGGCCTGACTCTGTAAAACCAAGCGGTGCGTTTCTAGGCCGGGGAGTGGCAGATAGGGCGATACGTTTTTTTTAAAGACGATAGTCTTTCTTGGGGAACTTAAACGCAGAAATTTTGGTCTGTCTGTCTGTCTTTCTGTTTGTCGGCACGTCCCTCGATTCAGCCACTCGGCCAAAGTTGAACCACTTGCACAAGGGCCAGCCATCGTGAACGGCTCACTAGGTTCATGCTTGTGTACATGGTTGATCAAAAAGCAAACATTACGCATATCTGAGGCACAACATCACTAGGTAACTATTAGGTGGTGTGTTCCTTTAATAGAAAATACATAGATACGTAATTTTAGAGACCCTAGTTTCTTAAGCTGCGCTGAAATGCGACTGCGCCGAAACTTGGCTTCTTCCGTGTCTGCGCGAGCTCATTGTTGTGTTTCGGTTTTTACTTCGTCGTCGTCTAGTGAGCGCTGTTTCAACAAAGCTGAAAATGCGACTGCGCTGAAATTTGCCTTCCTCCGTGCCCTTCGCGCGAGCTCATTGTTGTGTTTCGGTTTCGGTTCTGTTGCACTGTACGAATGCCATGGGTTGGTGTTGAAAAACTTTAGTTTTGAGAAGGCCAAGAAGGTGAAAAAAAATATTTAAAAAATGAAAAAGCAGCGTTGTGGGCGGCCTTCAGGCTGCCGGTTGTGGGCGCCGCTCTGGCGTTCCTGTTTTACCCAGGCGACGTGTAAATAAAAGAGTGTATGGAGAGTACTCGTTGAGTGCGGACGTTTCTCTGCTTCAGCGCTTCGCGCCAAACCGCGTTTTCGGGCTGGCTGGCGTCCCCGCCGGTCGCGTTGGTCACCGCCGGTCTTCGCCTGCTGCTGCGCCGGGACTACCAGCACGCAACACAGCACTCATGTTTCCCGACGTATTGCCAGATGGCGTCCATATCTCACACAGCGCCTCTTCTATCGTCTTTACACGACATTTGCAGCGAAGCACGCAGATACGCGGCCAATTTTTTTCTTTCTGCATTTTTTCCTTGATATTGTCTGCCTCACAGGGAGCCTGTTTGAGGGCGCTCGTTCCCGACACGCGCAACACTCTAGTCACGTGTCACTTTTCATATTTCGCGGGCTTTCTTGATCAGGCGGAAAAAATGAGCGCGCAATTAGCACGTTCTTGAAAGTAGCGCAGTTAGATGCCATTTGAACATGCCTATATACGCCTCATTGACATTTTGACAATTAGGCGAGTACTTGTGGAGTTATAAATATTGTTACTTACGCATATAACACCGCCAAGCATGAAGTTACTGGACATTCGCCTTTTTTTCTGCTTTACGCACGAAACCCACGGAGCTTTCTGGACACCCTCTTACCTTTCTCGCATGAGGAAGATCTGTCCATCGCTCAGACGTTGTGTCGTGCTGAAGAAGCACGTCAACTAGCGCGCCTTCGAACATTGTATTCTCAAGAACACAGCAAGAGTCGCTACGATGCCAAGCATATACCCGTAGAGTTTTCTCCTGGCGACTACGTTTGGCTGTGGACTCCTGTTCGTAGAAAAGGATTGTACCGGAAGTTTCTAGCAAACTATTCCGGCCCATTCGTGATAGTCACTCGTCTCAGTGACGTGAATTACGTTGTCGCCCGGGTCTCAGCCAATAACCGGCGTTCGCGCGTTACGCAAATTGTTCACGTAGCCCCGCCTCAAAAAGTGCCATCATAGGCATATTTAACTCGCTCGGCGAGCTTCATCTGCCGCCGGGGGAAATGCAACGAAGATGCGCGAGCGTACGGGTCGCGGAAGAAGAAGAAGAGTAGTGGAGCCGGCGCTTGGATTGTGTGGTTGGGTGAACCGGACTAGGCCTGTCCCAGAAGTACGCTGCTCTTTCCCAATGCCATTTCACCTCATCTGTAAATAAACACAATCACTCGTAACAACATAATTATGACTAATTAATTAAGCCTCATTAACGAAAAAAAACGCCAGGCCTGCGCTGAAACCGCAGCATAGTCACAGCGAAAGCTGGAAGAGCGGCTTTCTAGAGCCCGTTGTAAGCTAGCTTACTTGGGGCTACAATACAAGTACACTAGAAAGGTACCCACTACGCAATAAATCACAATTTTTGTGAAGTTGCGAAGCACCTACTAAGCCATTATTCGTCATTCTGCGGAGAAGCGAGGCACCAGCCGCACGTCTGGAAGGCATTATGTGCACTTTGTTGACGCGGCGACTGATGACCATGAAGAATTATGGCTCAGCCCTTTGTAATGGGTTGGAATCTTTAAACGGCCCAGCAGTTATGTAATTTGCAGTGGGTGACGCCCGGTTGCTATTTCCCTCTCCCGTCATGCTGTATAACATACGTTGCCGTGGGAGAGAGACAGGGTGGGGTGAAGAACTTTACTGAGACCCCAAGTAAATGGATCATGCGCTTATGAGATTCTTTGGCAACCAATACAAATGCACTTGCGAGGAACCCACTACGCTCTAAATCATTGTAATTTTACTGAGACCCCGAGGAAATGGATCATGCCCTGATGGGCTTCATTGGCAACCAATACAAGTGCACTTGCGAGGATCCCACTACGCTCTAAATCATTGTAATTTTACTGAGACCCCGAGGAAATGGAACATCCGCTTATGGGCTTCCTTGGCAACCAATACAAGTGCACTTGCGAGAAACCCACTACGCTCTAAATCACTGTAATTTATCTGAGACCCCGAGGAAATGGATCATGCGCTTATGTGCTTCCTTGGCAACCACTACAAGTGCACTTGCGAGAAACCCACTACGCTATAAATCATTGTAATGTTTGAGAAGTAGGGCAGCTGGCACTGGGCCATTTTTCGTCATTCTACGAAGAGCCGTGGTACCTGCTAAACGCATGTAAGGCATTATGCGCACTTTGTTGATGCTGTGCCTGACGACGATGAAGAATTATGGCAGAGTCCTTTGTAATGGGTGGAAGCATTCAACAACCTACTCATTGCGCAATTAGCATTGTGTGACGCCTGGTTACAGAATTCGCGTTGGGCGACGCGTTGCGCGACGCTTGGTGCTTATTTTACTCTCTACCACGCTATATTGCATATGCTAAGGTGGTTCCCTCCCGACATGAAGTCTGTATAGGACCTTTTTGCATAGCAGTTCCAAGCACCGGAATGGCTCAGAGGTTGAATACTGGGCTCCCACGCAGAGGGCCCAGGTTCGAACCTCGTTCCATCCTGGAGTTTTTTCCTTATTTCGTTTTTTTTTCTTATTTCGAGCGATACTGGTTACGGACACCGGCGGCGGCGGCGGCGGCGGCGGCGGACAACTACGGCGCCAAAAACGGCCGGTGAAATGATCTCATAACAGCTTTCGCTGTAAAAAATAGCAGTGGCTACTCTAGTATACTAGGAACAATATGCTGTAGGTTTGATTCGCGTAACGCCGTTCCTCTTTTTTTAAATCCTGCTGCGTGATAGCTGGGACACCCTGCATATATACGTATATATATACGGTGAATAACGACGGTGGCGACGGGGACGGACAAAAACCAGCCGAGACTGTCCATATAATTGCTATCGCAATAAAAGAAGAGAGTCCTGTAGCCTGTGGTGGCACGAGCTAGTGGGAACGCTTTGGCACTTGTATGCTTATTACACAGGATGGCAGAAACGATACAGCTGAACCAGAATCACAGAATTTATCTTACACGATGACCAGAATATTCAGGCTAAAGCACACAACGCAAACGCGCAAGACACTGACGAAGAAAAGAAACGGACGGCACAAGCGCTCACTAACAATTGCTTTATTTTTTCATAATCCAATGCATATATAAGCCACAGGCATCTCTACCGCGCATGCGCACACAATAGCTCTAAAACACAACGTATAACAAGGATGATAGGGTATTACATACGCGAAGACATGGAATTATATAGCAATGGGTCCAGAGACCAAGAAGTAAGGAAGAAAGAAGGACAAAGAATTGTGTTTGCGCTGTAATTTTAGCGTCAAGAATATATACCAACTAGACCCAAATGAACTTTTATTTTAGTGACTAGAACCGACGGCTGCAGGGAACACGAGCCGCAGCTTCCCTTGACGCCGCCAGTTTCTTGGGTCCCCAATTCTAGATCTCTCTAGTGTTTCTCCGGAGTTGGGATCTGCGCCTCCGACTTGTCCTTTGACATACAGGGTGTGGCTGCCCGTGCTCGCGCGCTTATCTCTTGATGGGGAAGTTTTCTACGTCTTGTGCTCTCACCGCAAAGTTTGCGTTTAAGCTACAGACCACAAGAAGGTCACATTGCTCGCTGCAGAGGCCGCGTTTACGAAAAGAGTGAATTGCTTGCTAGATGAGCCAAAGTAGGAGCTTCTTGAAGTAACAGCTGTGACAGTTCGCGGTCGTCGTGTGTATACCTGTGCGCTCTTTTCGCGCGTCGTTCTTTGTATTTGAGCAGCGCGCAGCAAGTTTCTAGCTGCTTGCCGTTCTTCCTCTGACATTCCAATTTCTTGCTATCGCATTCATTGCTTCGCCCTTGAGGCGAAATCGTGACTTCTTTTGTTCCCGGTATTTCTTACAAATGCGCGTAATGTACGTGCATAGGGAACAAAATACTCAAGGCCGCCTCTACAAGCGTACAACAAGCGGTACACAGAAAAAAACTTCCAAATAACACTGTGTCCTTGAAGTGTAATTGAGCAGTGCATTGCGTGAACACAGGGTACCAGTATGACTGAAACTTTGCTTGTTGATAAAAGCCTTTTAGCTATAGAACCATTTGTATGAAATGCAACCGCGATGATACCATTGGTTCCGCATGCCTGTCTAACACGCGAGTTCTCCATAATGGAGGCACAGTTTATGGAAAACTCGGCTATCCAGGCACGCCGACAGATCATAGCTGAATCTGGAACGTCCTGCATGTGTGTGAATGCGTGCGTTTTTTTTTATTTTTTTATTTTATCTCACTCTCTCTCTGTCCTCTTTCCGACCCCTATATCCACACCCCTGTGCAGGGTAGCAAACCGGTCATTCGCACCAGGTTAACCTCGCTGCCTCTTCCTTTTCATCCCCCTCTCTCTCTCTCCCGAGAGAGAGAGAGAGAGATGAAAAGGAAGAGGGGAGGCCTACGGGGAGGCCAGTGGTTGAAGGGAAATGGAGAGAGTAAGACAAAGGTAGGAAAGAGAAAGAAATGGAAAATAAAAGAGAGAAAGAAAGAAAGAAAGAAAGAAGGAAAGAAAGAAAGAAAGGAAGAGAAATAAACGGGGACAACACAGACAAAAAAACAGAGAGAAGAGAAAAAAAGAAAGCGATGGAGAAAGAAAGAGAAAAATAGAGAGAAACAAAGGCCACCCAGTTCTATAGAGAAATATATAGAAATCGAGAAATAGTTTCCCAGCGAGCGGCGACGGGCCCGTGCTTCGCTGTGGGCCGTGCTTCGCAGTGCCAAGCTTTGCGCGACTTAGTGCAAACATCCCGCATTTTTTTTCCTTAGCGGCGCATTTTTTGTTCGCAGTTCGTCGGCCAACACACAGCAAATTCCATTCCCCTTAGGCAGCTATCCGCTGGTGTGTTCCAGAGATATATAAAAAAATAGAAAAAGTTATCAAGACGTTATTCATTTATGCATATCACACAAAAAATGGGCGAAATTTCGTTCGTACATAGAACTCGGGGTATCTAAAAGGATATCCTGTCCATCGCGTTCGAAGACTCTGTTGACACTGCTAAATGCACGCAAGAATACGTACAGGCGTTACTGCTGGCATAAGAGGGCCAAACTGAGAATAGGCAAACAAGACCACCACTTCCATACCGCGCATCGTTCTCGAAATGCAACATTAAAGCTGTATTTCACATTCTTTATAGCATGACAGCAGTATCTAGTGGTTGTGGTGCTGAACCAAAGGTCACGGTATTGAATCCCGGCTGCGGCGGTCACATTTCGGTGGAGGCCAATGCTAGAGGTCCGTGTACTTAGAGTTAGGTGCACGTTAAAGGACCTCAATTAGTCCATATTTCTGGAACCCTCCCCTACGGCGTCTCTCATAATAATGTCGTGATTTCATACCCACAGCAATTATTATTATAGCATGATAAGAGTTCCCCTCAATAGACTACCCGAATAACCCTAAAGTTTGGAGTTTATCTGGGTGGTATAGCTGCGGAATAATTTACGCAATCTGTCTATTGATTTTGTTGCAAAAGCAATGCTCGTACCTCATTGGCTGTCGCATGTAAATCACTTAGTACACGTGTCGCCTAGCTTAGACAAAAAGAAACCGCCGCCTGTACTAAAGATATTCAGTGTATATTAAGCGTAGTGTTAGCTGGCCCGCGCCGAATGTCTGAATGCACACCCTTATACTTGCCTAAGTATACTTGCTCTAGATTGCACGTTGCACGACGGGACGTAACAACGAGGCGACATTCATGCGAGTGTTTAATGGATAAGTTGCCGAACGGAGCCTTTGACAACTAATCATGGTAAAGCCTTTACCGTGTTTTCAGTTTCTAGGGGGGAAAAGGCGCACCTATATACAATGAAGTGGCGAACCCACCGTGTTTCGAATCTTGTCTGCGGCGCTTTGGTCAATGCGGTTTATCTAGTGTACGAAGAACGCATTACTTATTCCGACACGTGTAAGTGAAGACGATTGCTCTATCACGGAATCTTCGCGGAACGTCCTTGTTTTGAGAGATTACTGAAGAGATGGATCACTTTTTAATTGTCCTGACCAGCATGCCTTAGCGGAGTTAGATTCCGGCCCCAGGCGTTCTCATAAAAGCCACGCTCTAGCCTAGTCTTTCTCGAATTTCCTCGATTTTACCTCCTATCCGCTTCCTTTTTATATGTTGTTAATTCTTTTCTTTTTTCGGGCAACATTGCTCCAATAAACTGTTTTGCCACTGGAGTATATTTTTTTACAAAAGTGACCACACTCAATTTGGTTAAGTTCTGTGCCAATCACACTTTACTTGAATACGTAGCATTATTTGGCGCCTCGGCTCAAAAGTTACTTCCGTCACTGGCCAAGAGTTACGTAAACTGTTCCCGGAGATACTCAGTAGACTCGCGGTGAAGGTAAACGAGTCATTCTATCAAAGTGAGCATGTGCCGATCGCAGATACAAGGTTTTAAGGAAATGAAATTTGAACAAGGAATTTGGCACATGCTGTGAGCCTGTCCTCAGGCGACATTTGGTGAGGAGCAGTAGAGGACCATACTGCTCATCTTGGAACCGGAGGACCAACTCTGGGCCGTCCAGCTGGCCCAAGACGCCGCCGGAATCCAAGGGCTACTGGATGCCTCTAAGGCGGGCACTTCGCCCCGAACATCGCTGTAATAGGATTTAGGTAGTTTCTCTCTTTCTCTCTCTCTCGGTCGAATTTACAAAATATCGAATATTTTTTGTTAATTTAGCGCTCCTTAACACCCCTTAACATGACACACAAGTAGATTTAGCCTTACTAAATTCACTGAAAGCCTACTCTATAAAAAATGTCACAATAGCGAAAACCAAGATGCATGCACAGCAATGTCCACATATTTGAAGCCATGTTTTTTACGACTACAAATGGTTATTCAACGAAGCAGATAGATAGATAGAGCAAATTTATTAGAAGGCAGAGAGGTCGGTCTGAGCTTGAGCAACGAAGCAGACGCTATGCACCTCGATGTTGCGGTCCCATATTACGGTCTTCCTGGAACCTCAGGTGATCAGAATTGATCCGGTGTCCTTGACTACTGCGTGCCTTATAATGATATCGTGGTTTCGGCACGTAAAATCCCAGAACTTGAACTGCGGTCTTACTTATGTGTTCAAGGAATCAATGTTGTTTGGTGCCCAAGACATACGAATGTCGGCTTGGCCAACGCGAATAAATTAACACATCCCCTCGTAACTTCAGACATCAGGTCATGAAGTATTCAACCATAATTAACGTGGGAACCCTACAACTAAAGAGCAGAAAGACAGAAACCTCACGGGCCCTTTGCCCCGCTATATGAGTTATAGTAACGAATTGGCTATGGAGTTTGACCATCTGCAAATATTAGACACGCACCACCAGTGACAGCTGTCGCACAAGCATCTGTATTGCTTGTTCAGTTAGGACTCAGTGGTGCGAAGAGCACTCTGCCGTTAACCTCCATTTCCCTTTACTCTTGGTAAGCAGCGGTGCAATATTGGCCACGATTCGTTCAGAAAGCTGGCTGTGGCAGAAGCCAAACAGGCTTCCGGGGCCAGGGCACCGTCGTTCTCCTTTGACCGTAATAATGATGGATCCTTCCAGCTAACCTATATTGCACGTTAAGGGAACTACGGAGTGGGCGTGCAGTTTATCCCTTTGCCGATTATATACGACCTTGCTTCTGCGGCTGTTTTTTACTCGCCACGGTCGTCTAATAGTTTAGTGCTCGACTGCTCACACAAATGTCACGGAATCGAACCCCGGCCGTAGCAGCCGCATTTCGATGGAGGCAAAATGCCCGCATGCTTAGACTTAGATGAATCACAGGTGGTCGAAATTTCCGGAGCCCTCCACTGCGGCGTCTCTGATAATCATATCGAAGTTTTCCGACGTAAAACCCCAGCAGTTATTACTCTGCGGCTGTTGGGCGTCCTATCAGCGACACTTGAAATTGATGGGGGCAAGGCGGGATAAGAACTGATGACGACCTTACTTGCAGCTCTGTCTTCAATTGCAAACAATTCCGAACATCTTGTGTGCCAGAGCGCAAATAAATAAATAAATAAATAAATAAATAAATAAATAAATAAATAAATAAATACTGTTCATTGTGGAAGATTGCATACTTGTGAAATGCAACGTCGTAAACATGTTTCATGAATCATTACGGAGCAGTCGCGTGCACGGCGGTGATTCTGAAAGCTTCACTTCGACTGTATTGCACAGTTGGCTCTGACGCCTGTCCTCACTAGATTTACAACACATTGCTACTTTTATTTGAGCTAAATACAGGAAGTATGCAGAAAGTTACTTTTTATAATAAGCTGTCGTGCGTAAAGGGTACTGAGTAGAAAGCCAGCACAAGCCATTGAAAACGCAAAACTAAAGGTTCCTTTCCGAGCTTTAAAATGAACTTGCTTCCTTCTGAGCGCGAGCAAGACACAATTGGGAAATGAAGTCGGCCGGTATGCTCGTCTCTTTTTTTTGTAGTACTTTAAGCACTTGAAAGAAACTTGGAACAGAGCAAACTACGAAGTCATGACTGTAAGTTGATGCGCGTCGCTGTTTCTTAGATTAAAAAGGGGACGGTGGCAAAAAAAAGTATTCCTACTAATCTTTCCAAGTATTTTCATCGCTTCCATGCTACTCTACTAACGATGCTTACCTGCTCCTCTACCGTTGTGAATCCAAACATACGCGAGATATGTTTATTAACAGTTCAGGTATTTGCCTTGGTAACGGTTAATGAGGCCACATTAGAACTCCCTCTAGAAGCACCGCTGGAACCTTGCAGAAAAATTTGAGTTACTCTTTTACACTCATATTTCTGGCTATCTCAAGAGCGAGTAGCTCGTGCGTTTAAAAGCCAGAACACTGTCATGCGAGAAAATGGTATTAAAGGAAAAAAAGAAGAAACATCCGTGCCATACACTGATCTCAGATGCCTCGTCATGCCCCGTACAAGACACCCAAAACACAATTTGCTTTTTGGTGTGTTTTAATTAGGGCTTTCCAAGCTCAATAAGTGTGCAAAGACGAAATAAGTTGTTAATTTTATAGTCTTGTTTTTTATCAAGATAGATAGAGACAGAGAGAGGTTAATTGAAAGGCAGGGAAGTTAATCAGAAGAAAATTATCCGGTTTGCTACCCTGCACTGGGGAAAGGGTAAGGGTGGAAGGAAGGATAAGAAAGGAAAAGAAAATGAGAGAAAGGGTTAAATATATAAAGGAAAACAAGGAGCACCCACACAAACACGAGGCTGTCATAGTCGTTAAGCGAAACCGGTTGACTGCGGAAATTTCAGCAGCCCATTCGTTGCTTTCTGGTTCCGGCATTCCAAAACTGATTGCTCGGAAAGCAGCTGGTCATCGAGGCGTGCTAACGTTCAGAAAAATATGTATGGCGCAAAGAAGACGGGGACCAAGATAAGACACGAACTGGCAAACACGGGCGCCATTGCCCCGTGTTTTTACTTCGTGAAAACACAGTTCGTGTCTTCATATCGTCCCCGTCCTTTCTGCTCCATACCTATTTTTCTCAAGTAACGAATCAACTAACTCAGCAACAAGTCCCGTTGTGCTTACGTAGTGGAGAGCTGTTCTCTCTGGGAGCAGTAGTGGGGGCTACATTTCCAAGTACCTCGAGGTAGAGAGAAGCAGCTATAAAGAATAGATTATTTCTCTTTCAATCACATATTCAGACAGCTTATCCAAATGTTGTACTGGAAGGTAATAATGCCAAGAGTTAATGACTAGTTCAATAAGCGCATCAAGCTTATGACTTCTCAGAACGTGAATCCAAGGGTACAACGTTGGTATATTTCATCGTAGAGAAACGCAGATAACATAGTGATCGTTCATCGCCGAGGTATTGAAAAATGAACCGAGAGAGAGAGAGAGAGAGAGAGAAAGCAATAGGAAGAAAGGCAGGGAGGTAAACCAGATAAGCGTCCGGTTTGCGACCCTGCACTTGGTGTAAGAATGGGGGTATTAGAAAGAGAAAAGGCAAAAATAGAGAGGAGAGCACTGCACGTACAAAGAGGTACAATCAGTCACTGAGGCCAGAGCTTCTCTTATCATAGATACGGCTTCAGCGCTCTGATATTCGACTGGGGAATCGAGGCCTTTGAGAGGGCCGTGGGCGAGCCATGGTGATTACTGAAGCGAAGTTTTGTAAGCGGCAATGATGACCTTTAGAAAAGTAGACGGAGAAATCCCCTCAAGAGGTCGAGGCTAATCTGCCACAGAAATTACTCCCTTTGATACATGGCTTACAGTGAGTTGTCAATCATCTACAATTGCGGCGGTGACCGTGGCATATATATATATTTCACCTGTTTAGAAAGCATACACAGGCAGTGCCCATGATGGCTTACATTGCGTAACACTGCCGTTTTTGCAAACGCGATAAATTGGGAAAAAACATCGAACAAGTTTTAAGAAACTGGACTAAAAGACGCGTGCCGAATGTGCACTGAACAGTGTTGTTGGCTGTGGTTTTCGCACCTTGCTGTTGTTGCTCCACCCTAAAGCGCCCCCGTGACTTACGTTGTGAACTACTTTTTGATTTTGTAGAGTATTGCTGACCATGGTGCAAGTCCCACCACGAACAGAGGAGATAATACACCTTTTGATTAAATGTGAATGGCCCTTATAAAGGCGATCAAAGGTAGGATGGCAAACATGAATCCTTGCGCGGAGTTCCCCACGCTCCTTTCTGTCACTTACGCTTTGCTAGATTTCTCCTGCCATATTATTCACTGTGACACTCTAATTAGTGTACCATAAAGTAATGATAGGAGCTACCCGATGGAAACACAATGTGCTTAGAAATTGTGTAAACAGGAATAAGGTGTCTCTGACAGGCTGGCCGACGTTTCGATAGATGGACCTATTTTTGTCAAAGGCGCCTTATCATCAATGGCGTGTTATTTTTGCAGAGGCTTGGTCGCTCACGTGCTGCGCTGTCGGTTTATGCTATCTGGAAATGAATATGACCATTCCGTGCACGTGATGAGCTTTTGACATATAGGTCCACCTATCGAAACGTCGGCCAACCAGTCTGAGGCACCTGTTTCTGTTCACAGGATCTCTAATTAGCGTGATATTTATTTATTTTAAGTTCGTACCATGAGCGTTCTCGCACCGGGTATTAGATACAGTTGCTTGGAGTCCCACACTCGTCCGCGGTGTTTCGAGACGTTCCTTCTCAGCACTTAGCTAATGCCTATTTCATTCGTGCGCTCTCGTACAGAGCATGGCTACCAAATGCAACGAAATGAAACCGCTTCGAATGGCATTCACAGGGAGGGAACCGGAACAAGATAAGAAGCCATCCTGGATTGTGATGTAGGCCTGCTCGTGTTCTCTCACTGGTGTCAGCCGCAGAAGATGCTGTCGTGAATAATGGAGCATCTGGGCCATCGTGTGGATGCTTGCGTGTTATACTAATGCCATGTTATTGTTGTGAGGTGTGAGAGTGTCTGCGGCGGAAGTTACACTGTCTTGCCCTTCTGGCGAAATCTCGAGGCTCCTCGTAGGTCGAAGAGCTGCACTCGCCAGCATTGTATCCATTGATACGCAGCGCGCTCTTGGCACTATCAGTTATGTACGACGCTAAAGTAAAGTCGTCAGTAGGCATAGGCCAGGCCCTCTGGTGGCCGATAAATGCAGCTTATGCTTTTACGTATACCTGCTAATACGAGGTGTCTGTGTCGTGAATGTATGAATCATGTACTCCCATACATCTCTGGCCTGTAAGCTTTCACATGCAACACGGTGGAGACGCAGATTGTGGTCGCCCAAATTCGTTACTCTTTTAATGCTTATAGAATCACTGACTATGCTATGGCATGCCGGGAAGTTTGCACTAGTTGCACTAAGTTTGAATCTATTTCAGGTTGTGGTCTAGCTGTCTTATAGAGAATTAATGCAAGAGCATCGAGGCCGATGGTCCACCAAAAGAGGCGAGTTGTGTGTATTGATATTTATCTCACCTATAGGTAGAAAAATTGTTAAGTGTTGTGGAAACTTCTCGGCTCTGTCTAACTAATGGGAGAACAAAGCGAGCTACAGCGATATATTACAGCGAAAGCTGTTATGAGATCATTTCACCGGCCGTTTTTGGCGCCGTAGTTGTCCGCCGCCGCCGCCGGTGTCCGTAACCAGCATCGCTCGTAATAAGACAAAAAACGAAATAAGAAAAAAATTCCAGGATGGAACGAGGTTCGAACCTGGGTCCTCTGCGTGGGAGCCCAGTATTCAACCTCTGAGCCATGCCGGTGCTTGAAACTGCTTTGCAAAAAGGTCCTATACAGGCTTCATGTCGGGAAGGAACCACATTAGCATATGCAATAGAGCGTGGTAGAAGAGTAAAATAAGAACCAAGCGTTGCACAACGCGAATTCTGTAACCAGGCGTCACACAATGCGGATTGCGCAACGAGTAGGTTGTTGAATGCTTCCAACGCATTACAAAGGGATCTACGATAATTCTTCATCGTCATCAGGCACAGCATCAAAGTGCGCATAATGCCTTACATGCGTTAAGCTGGTACCACGGCTCTCCGTAGAATGACGAAAAATGGCACAGTGCCTGCTGCCCTACTTCTCAAAAATTACAATGATTTATAGCGTAGTGGGTTCCTCGCAAGTGCACTTGTATTGGTTGCCAAGGAAGCCCATAAGCGCATGATGCATTTCCTCGGGGTCGCAGTAAAATTACAATGATTTATAGCGTAGTGGGTTCCTCGCAAGTGCACTTGTATTGGTTCCTAAGGAAGCCCATAAGCGCATGATCCATTTCCTCCGGGTCTCAGTAAAGTACTTCGCCCCCCCCCCCCCCCGTCTCTCTCCCACGTCAACGTATGATATATAGCATGACGGGAGAGGGAAATAGCGACCGGGCGTCACCCAATGCAAATTACATAACTGGTGGGCCGTTTAAAACTTCCAACCCATTACAAAAGGCTGAGCCATAATTCTTCATCGTCATCAGTCGTCGCGTCAACAAAGTGCACATAATGCCTTACAGACACGTGTAGCTGGTGCCTCGCTTCTCCGCAGAATGACGAATAATGGCTTAGTAGGTGCTTCCCAACTTCACAAAAATTGTGATTTATGGCGTAGTGGGTACCTTTCTAGTGTACTTGTATTGTAGCCCCAAGAGAGCTTACAACGGCCTCTAGAAACGCCGCTCTTCCAGCTTTCGCTGTGACTGTGCTGCGGTTTCAGCGCAGGCCTGGCGTAAGCGACTGAGAACGTTAAGTGCGTAAGCGCAATGTTCGTTATACTTGTGCCCACCTAATCACAAGTAAATCGGGCTAAGGGTCTTAAGAAATAGATTCGTTCTGTTTGCCATTATCTTACCACTTCAAAGCACATCAGATTTTGAGCGAATGGTTTGATTTACAGGGCGAGAAACATACTATGTTGTTTGTAGGAAGGAAGAAAGGAAAAAGCAGAGAGGCACGGAAGTTAGCCAGCTCTTAGAGCGCCTGGCTACCCTGCACTGGGGAAAGGGGCAATGAAAGAGAACTGAAAAGAGGCGCTGCAAAAAAATATTTTTTATCGCGAAAGCAAAAAAGGGAACTGCAGTGTGGGATTTTGTGGAAACAAAACAAGAAGTTAGTGTTTGCTAGAATAATAATTCAGTATATAGCAAGCTTGACGATCATTTATACGCTGTATGGAAGATGGTGATTGAAGATTATACAGCAACATTTAATATTATGCAATGATGAATGGGTCACCGAAGTGGCTCAGTGGTCATGATACTCGGCTACTGACCTGAAAGACGCCGGTTCGATATCTGACGCGGCGGTCACATTTCGACAGAGGCGAAATGCTAGATGCCCGTGTACTGTACATCAGTGCATGTTAAAAAGAGCCCCATGTAGCCGACCATTTTTGGAGCTTTCTACTACGAACTAACCAACCAACCAGCGATGATGAATGTGCCGAGAAGTGACGAGCATAAAGAGAAAAGAAAATGAACAGACGAAGTGATGTCGAGATGTTTGCGCAAGCAGCCAAATTTGAGGAACAGGACACGCAGCGTGCTATTAGCGATATCATTAAGTCTTGCCACGTCCGCAGAATCACACTTCTACCCACATAGGGGACGTCCCTCGGGGCCTATTAGGTGTGAAAACCATACGGTGGAAAGCGCACCAATAAAAGCAACGAATAGAGAGACGTGGTAACATTGCGCTACACAGGAGAAACATGAGCTTCCCAGACGCGACCGAAATGTCTACCAAGCCAGCCATGCGAAGCCACACAGCCTCATTCGGCTTAGAAGATTGCTCACTACATTTTTTTAGTTCACTGTGAAAACATAAGCTCTGCCGCTGTCAGACGTCTGTTGTTTTCCATGTTAAACCCGACTTTGTATCACGTCTGCGATGTTAAACCACCCCACATTTTGCACCAGAGTAATGGAATGAGCGGCGTGTGGTCTATGGAAAATGAAAGGCGCGTTGTGCCAATATTTTCTCAAGTTGCACCTGTACTTTTGTGTGTGTAATATTTTCCCACTGCGATGGTTTTTGTGAAGGTCTATCAAAGCCTGCCCCCCCCCCCCCTTGTTTTTTCTTGTATCTAATTTCTCATATAGTATACAGTGCATATGAACTATAGGTCGAAACGTAAACTCTATATTCAATTTTTTTTCCTCTCCTTTAATAAAACAACCTTCAGTATCAGCAGTACGAGTAAAGTACGAGTGCCTTGGTGCACTATATGTCTGTACAAACTTAGTGTTAACAATGAATTAGTCCGCTTGAAATTTTATGGAAATTTTCTTGTGTACAATACCGTTTTGTTCTTATTACTTTTGCTAACTGTTTATTAATTTGCACGTTTTTTTGGTAAGGTACCATAATTAGGTTGCGGGGAACGCCCAATGAAAAAAAAACGTTCCTACAAGCAGGTTTTTGCGAATCAATGGAAAATTGGTGCTTAGTGATCACAACTTGCGCTTCACCAAAAGTGCTGCACTGTGTGTTTGAATAAAAAAACACATGGCTGATCCCTCTGTCAAGGAATCGGTATAACACGAAAGTGAAACATGCCTTCACAGACGTAGTTGAGCGTTTGTTGTGCATTCTTTCGCCCCAAGCTCGAAGCATGAATGCTACAGCAACAAATTGTAATGCCACGCGAAGAACGGCAAGCAGCTCGAAACTTGCAACGCGCTGCTCAAGCAAAAAGGACGCTCGGAACGAACATACACAGGATGACCGCGAACTGTCACAGTTGAAACTTATTTTTGTGTGAGCAGCGCGCTCCTTTCGCAAAAGCGGCCGCTGCAGTAAGCGAAGTGACCTTCGTGCTCTCCGCGCAAGCTTGCGGTGAGAGCGCAAGATGTACACTACACCGCCATCATGAGATAAGCCGTGCACAAGTGACCACGCCCCGTAGAGGCACGCGCTCATCCACGTGGGGTGACGACCTTTAAAGCGCGCTCTTCGAGCCCTTCGCGCCATCGCCTAGTAATAACGAAAACACGCTGATGTACCACCGATCTCTGAGTGCCGCCACCGGCAAATGGTGTATATAAATAGCTCGCCGTTAGCATGGCAAGGAACGGGCCTTCTGTGGCCGAATCGTTGCGCGCCCCGCGCTGCGCAGCGAGGAGTCGTAAGTGCGACTCCCGGTGACGGAACTTTTTCTGCTGGTTTTTTAAATGCGAAGCATTTCTTAGCGAACTTCTGCGACTTTGAGCGTATCTATCTATCTATCTATCTATCTATCTATCTATCTATCTATCTATCTATCTATCTATCTATCTATCTATCTATCTATCTATCTATCTATCTATCTATCTATCTATCTATCTATCTATCTATCTATCTATCTATCTATCTATCTATCTATCTATCTAGTCGCGTACGACTTTGTACTCTCCTGCTCGTTTCGTTAATCGAATGTACACCAACATTGGTATGGCATAACATGACTGTATGACAAACATGAATGACGAGTCATAACATGAAAATCATGACATGCATGTCATGAATGACATGATATACATGCCACAGTCTTGGTGCTCTTACGGCCGTTTCGTTAACTTGATATATACCAAATTGATACGGCGTGACAAGTGTGTATGACGAACATGACTGACAGGTCCTAACATGCAAAGCATGACACGCATGTCATGTACAGCATGACATACATGCCACGCTCATGGTGCGCTCGCGGCCGTTTCGCTAGCTTGATATATACCAACATTGGTACTACGCGACGTTACTGTGTAACGAACATAAATACCATGAGTTAACATGAAAATCATGACACGCCTGTCATACACTGCATGACTTACGTGCCACGCTCATGGTGCGCTGGCGGTCATTTCCCTAGCTTGATATATACCAAAATTGGTATCTTGCGACATGACTGTATGACGAACATAAATAGCATGAGTTAACATGAAAACCATGACACGCATGTCATGTACAGCATGACTTACGTGCCGCGCGCATGGTGCGGTGGCGGTCGTTTCGCTAGCTTTATATACACCAAAATTGGTATCTTGCGACCCCGAAATTGGTATTGCGTGACGTTACTGTTTAACGAACATAAATAACATGAGTGGCACACATTTTCCTTAGTGACAGACAAGACGATGTATGCAGCTCTTTGCTGGCTGCTTCGCATTACATCGATTCCCACAATGCGTGGGATCTGGCGGCTTTTTTTCTTTGCCAACTGTTAGTCTTTATATTTTACAACGTCATATCTGTGACGGAAATACGTCAGTGGAGCCGTGGTAGACCCCGCATAAAACACTTCCGGGAAAAAATATTTGTATTTTAGGAAGATGTTTTACGGTGCCCGCCGACTTTAGAGTCCTTGTGATTTCATTTTAAAGAAATGAGATTGAAGCAGCGTAGATTAGTGGGCCATTATGAATCGTGTGCTTTAACACGCAAGTACCACTTAATAATTCTTTAACCGCATATTTATATCCAACAACTTCCGCCACTCGAATAATTTTGCCCAAGAGATGGCGGCGTAGGAAGCAGTCGTAAAACGCCATTTGAGTGGAAATAGTCAGGAATGAATGCTGCGGCAGTTCCTTGTCATGTCGAGATGAATAACGTCGAAAAATATTGATGGTTCCGAAACTTTCCGTTAGTCATTAAATATTTTACAAAGAAAGTACGCCGTAATACTCTTGTAGTTCATTCATTCATTCATTCATTCATTCATTCATTCATTCATTCATTCATTCATTCATTCATTCAATAAAAAAAGAATAAATGAAACTGACGATACGAATATTCAAAGAAACAACATGCAATGGCAACACTGATGTAGAGTAACTTTAGGAGAGGGTTTGCAGCAGATCTAACGAAAAGATAAAAAAAAATCTTGCCTTACTAGTCACACCGCTCATAATAACAAAAATAAACACAACCTTTCAGACATAGGTCGTCTATCGTTTCGTATACTCGTATCCGGAATTCAGGTCAGAAAAGTCAAAATCAAGTTAGGCGCAGGACCATCCTTCTCGGAGTCCTTTCGATTTGCTCACCACACAGCTTTGTGCATGCGAGGAACAACATTCCGGCATTCAACATAGTCCCGATCAGGCGCATTTAATATAGCCAGTATCAAAAATGTATCTTCCTCGGAAAACTGTATTGCAAGCTCCCACCATATTGCTTCATAATATTGCAAGAGTAAACAAGAACTAAAAGAAAAATTTCACAATCGAACAGAGTTGAAATATATAGAAAGATTTATTGTTCCTCTTGCGGTTCCAATGCTCAAATTCTGAGGAGAAAATAGGTTTTCTTGAAAAAAAATTAGGAAGTGGTCTTTTTTTACCAGTAGATGCGAGCTCAATAAAGCAAAAAAAATACAGATGGCGGATGGCCGAAATGGTATTTAATAGAACCGAAATTGAACGGAAAATGAACTCACGTAGAGCCTGAAGACCTACCGTATCGCACAACAGGGTCACGACAAAAAAGTGTGAGCGATGTCGGATGCAAAGGCGGTCAGAACGTATCTATGGTGGTCGTCTAAATGTGTATTCACTCACACGTGGCGTTTGAAATTGAAAAAAAAATTGCAAAGAATACAACGCACACAGCGACAGCGTCGCTGTTAAGGGTAAACGCATAATTATTCGTGCTATATTGCCTAATCCTCTCATCGCCCGATATCCATAGACTTCGCTTAAGCCTTACATTCGCAATCCATCAGCCTAAACCTTCAATGTCCTTCCGTTCACGTCAATCATGAATTTCCAGAAATGCCCTTTCGCAAGGGCACCTTCAGTTAGGAGGCGATGTCCCGGCCCTTATCGATACTTCCATCACTCTGCTCATCCATTCATTCATCCATCGATCTCTCTCTCTTCGAAGGCTGTAGTACTGTAAATAGCCTGAGCGACAGGGCGAAGGAACAAAATACAACTCCGCCACTAAGACAGCACAGGATGGAAATGTAGTTTACACAGGCGCAGGGCAGGTAGAGTGAAGGAAGGGAGCATAAGAACTCACCGAAATTTGAGCGCTAAGGTTGCGTTTAAGAATGATGGAGTGATAGCTGTGAAAGTGAAGAAAGAAAAGCAAAATCTGTTCCACTGGTGATGAAGTGCAGGGCAGTCTAGATCCCCCAGATTGCTTTCCATGTAGTTGATCCCTTTCAGAAGTTGCTTTCCTCTGTCGAACTTTAAAACCTTGCCCTACCCGATTTATTTTCTATTTCTACAGGTCGTTGTTGTTCAGTAATGCATTCGCTCTAAAGCATCTCGTATCAGGGCACGCGATGGATAGAACGCAAGAAGCCTACTGCGTTTTTGGTGAATGCTAGTAAACGCAGAAACGTGGGTTACTACAAAAATGAGGCAGGTAAAACACGGCACGCAATACGGAGCGTTATTAGAATATTTTTATGACGTTGTTTTCTTTACGCAATGTTTGATTACTTTTTCTTAGTTGGTCTTTACGGCCTCCCGGCGCCTCACTTTAAGCAATACGAATGATCTGCAGCTGGCTCATCCTCACGTTTTCGTTGTAAAAAGAAGCAACTGGCGCAGTTTAAAGGCACCAGCTTAAAGAGAGAGAGAGAGAGAAGCAAGGAAAGACAGGGAGGTTAACCAGAGGCACGTCCGGTTTGCTACCCTGCGCCGAGGAAAGGAATAAAGGGGCGGAAAGAGATACAGAAAAAAAGAGAGGGATAAACAGAATCGCTAGCACACTTGGGGGAGCACAACTAGTCTACAGGCGGCCACTCAGACCTGTTGATTTTAGGTATTAATATTCCTAAAATATTACGGCTTTTGAGAAGAATGCACTGGTGCACCAAACTTCCACGAAAAGCGCTATGCTTGGTAGACGCTATCGTAACAAAGAAACAAGTTTGACTGATTTTGTTACACTCAGTTTGCTCAGTTATTTAATAATCAGTGTTGAACATGTGGTTAGTCCTTCCATTTTTGCAAATGCTGCGAACCTTCCTCTTGAAGAGAGGGGCGATTCACTTCTCGTGACAAATGACAATATTATGCCGTGTAAACCTCGTAAACGTCTTCTTCCCGCGTACAGCATTGCATCCGTTTTCATCATAACAAGCATAATTGCTACTATACTATACCTTGCTGTATTTGCACTGGCATACTAAACACCGTGAAAATTGTGAGTACAGACTTTTCCTTGTGCGGAGACCTCTTCCGTGAATAACACTTTGCGTTCGTATCTCGTGAAAAGACACCGTTGACTTTTTTTAACGTTTCGCACCCCCCTCTTTCTTCCCCCGCTTACTTTACTGCTCTCAGGCACGTTTGGTTTTATTGGCTTTCATTATGGCATGCTGGTATGTCACTGCTTTCGAGTTCCCGCAATATGTGACATGCTATTTCAGCTTCTACATTGGAAGCTAAACCACAATGTTACATATGCCATAGCATTATAATATGCACAGTTGTCGCCCTACGCTGTGATTCGAGGTCGGTCACATCGCGTTGCATCGCTGTCCAGTATTAGAGGTACGACCTGCAGCATGTCTTGTTATCAACCCTCAGAGATGCAACAGGCTATAAACACGCCCAACTACATATGGTAATCAAAATGAAGGCGGAGGTTCAGTGGGCATATTGCTGGCTGGAATCAAACTAAAAAAAAACGTGTTTTGGGGCCATGATATGATTCTATTATATATTATCAACGATAACTGACACGTCAATTTATGCTGTAACTATTTTCGCGAAGTTGATCATTTGCAGTTGAAAGGAATAGAGGCAAGAGACTAATGAATAGCGAGAGTGTGGTAGGACGTTGCACGTGCACGCACCTGTGGACACATAAAAAAAGGCTCCGGACAAGGCATCTAACTTCAAATTCAGCGACTCGTTTTGCGATGACACGCCTTTTAGTGGTTCCATTGCGAATTCCGTAGCTTAGGTTTTTCACTTGTCCATTGCTACTAACGTATGCTTCTATTTTCTCGTGTTAAGCCGTTAGCCTTTCCACGCGAGGCAGGGGGAAGTGGTGTTACGGAAGCTCGACGCTGCTGTTCTCTGTTGCACGAACTTTGCTAATGAATTGCGCGCTGTTGATCCCACATTCAGTACAACAGATTCCTCGCGAAGAACTTGAACCCTGAAATATTGGAACAAGACTCCGGAAATGAATGAAATTGCATGCTGTACCGAATACAAGTTCACCGCGGAGAATTCATTATGTTCACATGTCCTCGTATCGGAACTCATTCTTCACCACGGGACTCATTCATCGGGACTCATTCTCAGCCTTACATGAGCTAAAGCTAGAACCTCTTTCGGCACGTCGTCATGTAGAATCACTAAAACTTGTGCACAACATAATCAACATTTCATGTGGCATTTGAAACACAGCTTTTTTGTCCTTTGCCAAGCCTTGCTCCATGCGTAACTTCGACGAACTTAATCTTGCTACCTTTTTTGCGCGCACTGATTCATTTAAGTATAGCTTCTTTCTCTGCACGGTAGAATTATGGAATTCCATACCTGGCCGCGTTAGTTCACTCCCCCTGAATGAATATGTGTCTAGTCATGTGGAAAATCATTATGTTTAACAAAAGCTTAATTCCTTTATTGTTGCAAATGTTACTTTTCCTCTATCTTTTGCGACCTTTCCGCACTGTATAATCCCACTCCTGCGATAGCCATTTCACAGGGCTGCAGTATGTAAAAATAAATAAAGAAAATTAATAAACTTGAAACGAAACTGTTCGCGCTGTCATTCGTATACCTTAGGTGGGGTATCGCGTTCTTTCTTTCTTTTCTTTCTTTCTTTCTTTCTTTCTTTCTTTCTTTCTTTCTTTCTTTCTTTCTTTCTTTCTTTCTTTCTTTCTTTCTTTCTTTCTTTCTTTCTTTCTTTCTTTCCTTCTTTCTTTCTTTCTTTCCTTCTTTCTTTCTTTCTTTCTTTCTTTCTTTCTTTAGAAAAGTGTTTCTGTTACGAACATTGATCCTTCAATACCTCTTTTTTTCTTTAGAGATACTTGGAACACTAAACGTTGTATTGCTATAGCTACAAGCAGCAAGTTGACCTCACATTGAAGGTACTTTGTTGCACGGATGTAACTTTCACGCGATTGGAAA
Source organism: Rhipicephalus sanguineus (assembly GCF_013339695.2). Lineage (NCBI taxonomy): Eukaryota > Metazoa > Arthropoda > Arachnida > Ixodida > Ixodidae > Rhipicephalus > Rhipicephalus sanguineus. The sequence continues at coordinate 224,982,179 of NC_051178.1, forward strand.
TCAACATCCTACTTTTCTCATAACTTAGCGAGCGTCAAGTACGGATAACAAAGTAAAGTAATCATTGCGTGTGCAATACTGCATTCGGTGACAAAGGCTCCTTCTCTGTTGAAATGGTAAAAATATTTTTAATACGTCATCCAGTGTGGCTCGAAAAGATGGATGAGGATAAAATAGATTTTCTTCACCTTTAGGTAAATTACATTTAATGAAGCTGTGTAAATTTATCGGATATTTTCGCAGGAATGGTTGGTGTGTTAAATGCCGCTATCATTTTTCTGTAGTATTCCAAATCCTACATAGATTACATACAAGCATAGCCGCTAAAAATAGTCCACAGGACGTGGGAAATACAGAAAAGTCAAATTCACCGCAAGCCTGGTACTATGTCTCTAATTCACCTATCCACCTAGTAGAGGTCTCAGAAATCTACACAGTGACAGAATAGACTTGCAGTTTTACTCCATAAAAGAACAGTAATTTACGTTTGTAGCGTGATCGTGAGTGATTTTCACCGTTTGAGAGCAACCTTACGTCATTCTTTTCTTTTTTACTCTTATTTTTCATTACGTCTATATGAATGCCTTACGTAACTGACTCTTTATGTCTGCATTTTTTTATTTCGTTCTACGCAATGAATTATCTTCAGACTCAAACTTAAGGCCATTTTGATTGAAAATATTCGCTATCTGTGCCTCCACTATAAAAGTTTACGACAGATACAGTTTTCTCGCCCTGTACAACCGGACACAATTTTCACAAGCAATATATTACGTCATCGACAATCTCGTTCAAAGGCTTTCGCAACTACCAGCGGAAGCACATGTATTACGTCAAGTGTGCGCAGATTATTTGGGACTTTAACATGATTCAGTTCCAGGGTTGCCATATTTTAGCTTGTTTTTGGGGTGCTAAGTACTAAAGACGAGACGGAGAAAACGTAACAAAAGCGCGAAGCACGTCTCGAGTCATTAAGTAAACTAACGAAGTTACTTCTTCGGTTCACGAATATCAAATTGCTTACTGCGCCGGTTCCATTTCGAAATACCCTGTATAACTTTGTACAACCGTTTACATAGCACTGCGGCACACCTAACTTATTCAGCTTCAAGAAAGGCGTTTCTTCATCTGAAAGTTTTTTTTTGTATTAGTCACCATTATTATTAAGGCACACCCCTTTTATAATTCATTATATTTTGTATAATAGATAAATGTTTCTTTAAGTCGACTTATAAGTTCTCTGTACGAACGTAGTTTTCAAGATATCACTTTATACAGGCATTGCCGATTGAGCAACACTCGTATAGTATAGTATAGCAATGGGTGGGAAGTATAGTATAGTATAGTGTAGCAAGAGGTGAGATGGTAGAGCATAGCCAAGCCAGGACCAGCTAGGTGCCCACCAGCTCTGCTGTGACCCAGCCTAGAGCGACTTCGTGCAAGCTACACCTTCACTATTATACCGTTTTATCAAATATTAGGACAGGCATGATCGTAGTCTGTAACACACGATGTTCCTTATAAACGCGGTCTCTATAGCATAGAATACACGTTAATGCTGACGCAATCGCATCGCGTGACTAGCCGTTGCCGCGTATGACATCTGTTTATCTCGCCGATCATCATTACGAGTGACGGTGTGAAGGTGTGAAGTTGCAAGAAGCATGCAGAAACGTTATTGTACAAGAAGTTTCATAATTTTTCGACTAACAACACCGTGCTCCTGTTCTCGGTCGATTGCACTGTTCCTCCGCCTACCCACTCACACCCCTGAGGCTGTATGCGCATCAACCTGAGTTGCACTACCTCGAGGATCGGCCCACCTTTGGCCAAGCGAAGACGTCATGTGATGGCATCATCAGATGACGGCATAACATGAAGTAATTCATTACGCCATTGATAGCGTAAATTGCCGTGGTTTATGACGCCACTGGTGACGTCATGTGACAATCTACTCTTAACATCATTTGATGTGTCAGTGAGGCTATGTGACTTGAGCTACCCTTCGTTTTAACGCCGCCGTCGGTCGCCGTCCACGCGCACATGATTTTCTCACTCGTGGGGCATATAAAGCTTTGGCCTTATAAGAAAGCGTTATTTAGAGAAGGCGAAACATCCCCGCTGTAGGTGTGCCTAGAAGAAATTATTTTATTTCTTGAAGAATGAAAGCGTTGTCGTTACACTCAATACGAAGTCATATTCTTCGTGCAAATAAGTGGGCGTCATACGCAATATGCCGCGTGTACAGGTCACTACGGAAATTTAGTTTCCGTAGTGACCTGTTTCGTGGAAATGCGACGGTAGAGATGCTCTCGCGAGAAGAAATTTGTTCGCGTCTTTTTCTATTGCAATTTTCTCGTAAGAATCATATCTACTTTTTTCTACATTTTCGTGGAAACCGGTCGATGGAAAATTTTCAAGTGATGCCAGATTTATGCCCAATTGAGTTTGCGTAATATCACGAAAGTTTGAAACTTATTTTCCGTATTGTAATTATGGTTCCTCTTTTATTCTCTTGTCACAGGGACATTGCATTTTACGCGAAATCAATACAATCTAATTTATTTTTTGGTATCCGCGTTTCGAAACAGGTTTGCATCATGCTATTTCACGCGGCACATATGTATGCGTGAAATAACTTTCCACGAAATCGATCGGAATCAGTAGTGATAATTCGCATTTCACAGTCGCTTCTCTGAGTGTCTGTCACAAGACATCACGCTTTACTTTGTATGTTGGTGCATGGCCCAGGACTCCACGTGTGCCCGATCAATGCGCACTAGCAACGTTAATGCCATTGATGGACCATGCTTTGCTACTAACAACAAACAGAATAAGAATATGTGTAGGTTGCACGCTAACATACGTAGCTGTCTCGTTCCAACGGCAGCACCCGTGCGATCGGTTATCAATAGAAGCCGCAAAGCTGGCGCAAACTTTCTTCCACGAATCGAAACATACTCGTGCAACACGAAAATAAAGATGAAATGAGAGAATACGAAATTCGCAGGCTTTTCTAAAACATTGACGTCACCGCTCGATGCATTTCTTCGTGTAAACTACGAGGATGTCAAAAACCAGGTTGCTACACAGCAGGTACGCTGCAACACATTCACAGAACTGTAAATGCCCGTCAAATTTCTAGTCTCGAGGCAGGGTAGGATTGACAGGCTACGACAGATAACATTTCGCGCCCTTCTTCAATATGCCCAGAACTTTCCTCTTTTTTAAAAGTGACGCAACGCGAATCCATGGCTTATTGTACGTTCATGCTTCTACGTGACGGTAACCTTAATATGCAATAAGACAACGTTTGTGAGAATTGCAGTTTTCATTCTTATTAGACTTCTGTCTCACCGTGTCCTTTTTTTTCTATAGAACCTGCAAATGTTTGACAAAAAGATACTCAATCTGTGTGAGCACATGCCGTACTTTACCATCTAAACCTGAAAACTGTGGGCTTCCCGAGGCCAACACGCGTCCAGTATTTCTACTGTTGCTGCCGAGAGCAGAGTAGGCGATTCATTGGAGTGCATTGTCCTCGGAGGAACATCAGGGCTTCTCGTTTTCTGTGACAAATGTATTGCACTTCTTTTGGTGGAGGTCACTGATGACGGGTTCTTACGCATGCACACTTTGACAGCGGAAAAAAAGATCTAGGTGGTCGTCCGTTAGGCTAATGAGAAGCAATGTTTCCACCGATGCCACCGAAACAAAACGGCGTGGCTCCCTCGTTGAGCTTATATTTCAAGACGGAACAGCTACACGTTATAAAATATGCAGCCAACACAAAGCACGTGGAACGTCATACCTGTGGCAAATCTAATGTAATCAGGAAAGCGACGGAACAATCTAGCAACAAGTTGCCAAGTTCGCACAAGTATTGAATTGGCTAGAAACGGGAAGGCAAGAAAAACAAATGTTCTCTCTTGTTAGCTTCGCTCATTTATACACGTACAAATTGCCTGTGCGAGAAGGAGAGCACACGATGCTTCTCCGAGCCAGCTCACTTTTTTTACTGACCTTGTGTGTTAGAAGGAACTGAACAACAAAAGAAAGGTCCCAGGAGTCTTAACTTAAATGAGTGGAGAGTTACGACAGAACGCCACAGGCCGCGACATTCCCGAATGACAAGTGACTTCAGGCTGTAAAGTGGTGGCTAGGCATTTTCCCTCTCACTAATACTGACTGACAAGAAGCTAGGTAGAAAGGGTGTGACGTGTTTGCTTAAGAGGTTTCTGGTTGCCTTTGTCTCGATGCATACCGGTGGCAGCGTGACAGGCATCGATTTCTGACCTGTGGAAAGATGAAGGCCATAGAGTTGCACCCCCCCCCCCCCAAAAAAAAAAATAAAGTAGAAATAAGGAAAGAACTGCTTGAGGAAATTCATGAAAAGATGTCGGCGTAGAAACTGGATCTCAAGAATTGGATGTATGTGTATGCTTTCTTTTTCAGACAGTTAGAGGTACCACCGCAAACAATGTAGTTCTTCTACGCACTTGAAATCCTTCCCAATGTGATCACATCGGTATAACGGAAGGCACTTTGATGCCTCTTCAGTCAAATCTCAGTATGTTCGCCTAGTTTATAGCAAAATAATTAAGTTTACAAATTTACGCAATGTTTAAAAGCAAGACAGGCTGATTTCTCAAGACGTTTCTTGTTTAAGAGCATTTCGCCATAGAACAGCAAATTATTTTTGCAAGCACTTGTAGCACATAACCTTTTTCTGAATACTTGTGCAGTTTCCGATTTTGCTACAATATTTTGAACGAAGGATTAACGTCAGAGGCATAAACGCGACGTCACGCGCAGTGTCTGCAGTGCCTTTTAATATGAAGGAGGAAAACTGCCGCCAGTGCTGGGCAGTATCGAAGATACATGTATCTTAGATACTATCTTAGATACTCTTTAGGTATCTTGTATCTGTATCGCGATACGTCTCGCAAAACGAGTATCTGTATCTGTATTTCCGATACATTCAATAATGTATCGTGTATCTTAAGATACAAGTTACTGCTATCGCAACACCACCGTGCGGAGCAATTATCGCTGGCTGAACTGAGCTTCTCAAGCTGGTACTGGCGTCACTACCGTAAAATGCCGAGCAAGCACCCCCCCCCCCTACGGTGAAGGATAATCCGACCAGATTTGGAGGAGGGGTCGCTTGCTCGGTCCCGGACCGAAATTCAAGATGGTGGCAGGGGAGCCGCTAAAAAGAAAAAAATGCCCATCCATGTTTCCAATGAAATGCTTTATTTATTTACTGTTATTATTCCCCTCGTCACTGTCAAACCATTGAAGCAGCGACCGGTTTGACCAATATACGACCGGCCAAATGACAACGGAATTTCATAAACAACAGTCTACTAAATCTTGTGGTTATTTTTACACAAACGATGCTCGTCTTGATAAAAAAGTGGCTGTAGGGAAGGAGGGGGAGGGGGGGGGGCGCTTGCTCGGTCATTGGCACTCATTTCAGATCTCCCGAAAAAGAGAGGGGGGTGCTTGCTCGGCTGGGGGCGCTCGCTCGGCATTTTACGGTGATCCACCTGAATAAAACTAAGGGCAACGACATAAATTTAGCTTTCTGCCAGAGTCCGCTAGTGAGGGCAGGTGATGAGGTCTGCACGTCCGTATTGGTGGAAAAGAGTCAAGTGGCAGCGCTCGCGCAGTCTCGACACAAACACGCGCGCGAACTTCTACACCCAGCCCGCGTAGTTCTTGTTTTCTCGAACTTTTTTTTTTCGTTTTATTTGCGTCAGTTCCATGACACTTTCTCTTAGCCACGGTCCTGCGCCGCGCACTCTAATGAGCGCAGCGTCTGTCACGGAAATTCTTATGCCGCTTTCGTGTCATTATTGAAGATTCTCTTGCGTGGTGCTTCGTTACGAATTCTGAAGAATGCGAGAACGTAGTTGCTTCGCGTCTCGTGGCTTTCACACACCAGTGATTTGAAGGACTTCGTGGATGTAAGTTTGCCTTACATACGATGACATTGGTTTATATGCAGATGATGTTCTAAGATCTATAGCTCCACCAATACCGATGCTCTATCTATTAGAACAAGCCTTTACCTAGCAAAAGATATGTCAGTGTATACCATATGTTTTTCTTCCTGCTATCTTTTAGATCGAAACAGCTTTTGCGCTGGGCTTTGTCCGTAGTTCCATTGGCGACCGTCCGCTAACTAAAACCTACCATAGCCATCTGTAACATATTGAGCGCGCGCTCGCGCCAAGGAGATGTCTTCTTCGTCTTGTTCTTCGACCGCCTTGATGATCCTACGTGCAGAGCACTTTAGGGGCCCGGGCTGCCGTATGCTGTCCTAGCGTAGCGTAACGCAGACAAAACCACGTGTGCTGGCACGCGCTAGCGCGTTCGGGCCTGTGTAAGGGGCTGGGTAAGACGCTGTGGCCTCTCCCCCTTACACTCTCTCAGCAATCACGTGATGGCTTTTGTCGCGTGCTGTCGTCACAAACTCTTCTTCTTCTCTTTCATTCTTTTACATCCCCTTTCCCCTTCCCACGTTCAGGGTAGCAAACCGGAGACTGCTTCTGGTTAACCTCCCTGTCTTTCCTTTCTCCCTCTTCTCTCTCTCTCTCACGTGATGGCGTCGTGGAACGAGATTCTGCAGACGCGCGATGAAACCGCGTGGCGTGCTTGATCAAGAGTTCGGGACGAGTAACAGCAACAACAACTACAGTGAATTCATGGTATGCTCCACATGCAACGACGCGTTAACATCCGGCTAGGTGCCCCTGATGAACGGAACTTTAAGTCGACCCATGCGCTCCTTCGAATCCCCACATGGTTCCCTTTAGTGGGAAATAGTGAATTTTTTTTCAAAGAGTTCTTGAAATCATAATTTGGTTGTTAGCACAAACGCTTTCTTATCTGCGCTTCTTTTGGATATGATACATTACCTAGGTCTCTATTGCTTTTTCCGGTGTTGTCGCTACAACATCTCTTTGTAAGGGCTGCCAAAAGAAGCTCTCTGCTTGTGTTGCTACTTCTAAATGTCTGCGTTATATTTGCTACTGTTTACACATTTATACTTCACTTGAATTTACTGTTCTGCCAAGGAGATATTGAAAACGAATATATATTTATGTGGGCGTGCCTTGAGTATTCAGTAATAATATTACGAGTATTTGAGGTTTAACGTCC